>NW_026526052.1:0-16854 GCF_010183535.1 Caenorhabditis remanei
AGAGCAACACTGAAACATGTGAATCGATTTTGGACTATTTTCAAAGAGACTACATCAAACAAAACAAAAATTTTCAAACCATCGCGCAAACTAGTCGAGCCTACTCAAACAAAATGTACCCAGAGTAGGAGAAGTTGTATTAATGGTCGATGAGCAAGTTCCAAGAAACAAGTGGAAGTTAGGAATTGTGGAGAGTATTAATGTTGGTAGAGATGGATTAGTGAGATCCGCCTACATCAGAACTACTAAAAAACAGAAGAAAAGAAACGGAACGTTGCCATACAAACAAGCGACTAATATTATTGTCACCCGCCCATTAAGATTATTGATCCCTCTGGAACTAAGACCTGAAGAAGAAAAACCAAAATCAATTGAACCGGTAAAAGTGAATCTTACGATTACCCAACAGAAAAAACCCGTTACCAAAAAACGTCCATCAGAAAATTGTTTCACAGAAAAATTGTCATCAAAAATCTCTAGGGCACTAACTATTACTTTACTAGTGTGCACCATAATGTCTGGAATAGCACAACCGAGTAATGAAACAGTAAACTTACTCAACACCGGAATATCCAGAAGACGTTACAATACATCCACTCTTCCAGAAACAACAACAGTTGAAACTACGCCAACGACCACAAGTCCAATAACTACTATTCCAACAACTACTGTTCCAGCAACTACTGTCACACCAACTACACTTCCAACGACTAAACGTCAAACAACCACAAGTCCAACAACTACTGTTCCAGCAACTACTGTCACACCAACTACACTTCCAACGACTAAACGTCAAACAACCACAGTCCAACAACTACTGTTCCAGCAACTACTGTCACACCAACTACACGTCCGAAGACTACGGACCCAACAACTACAGCTACAACACCTGCTCCAACGTCGACTGTACCAATCATGGAAAAAGAAGTAAGTCAGGAAGATGAATTGATGGCAACACAAAATCGATTAATAGCTGAAGCAAAAACCCCTGGAGAAAAAATACTAAGCCAATCTGTTTCTAGAGTTGCCCCACCAACTGAACTTCAAAAAAGAGAGATGACTTACATCACTGAGAAGAAGAAATCCACCAAAAAGGATACCGAAACAACAACAGAAACCCCAAAAATGGAAAAGACAGTTGACAATGATATAATTCCAGAAGGAAAACTCGAAAGCAACCACGAAGAATTACGGACTATTGAAAGTAAGTCTACTATTGAATGTATATTATTAGGAGTAAATTTAATTGATGAAGAAGATATTAGAAATGCAAGTAGTACGGTATGTACAGAAAATTGGTGTAACCACCGTGTTAATACTAATGAAAGAATCACAAAAATTGATATCCCCGCAGAATATACCACTCACAAGCACAAAGTAATTTGGAAAAAACCCATAGGAAATAGTTATACAATTATTGAGAAAACTTGCCCCCTAGTTGATTTTTGCTCCAAGATCAAAATTCAAACGATGCGTAACGAGTGCATTTTTTGCAAAAGGTTCATTTTCAACTCGCAATGTCATCCAAAATTAACCATGGGTCTACTCGTACTCATAGCAATTATTCCCATCAAATTATGTATTACGTGTCACCAAAGAAAAAAGATAGTGTTATTGTTTAGAAGCTTAATTTGTTGTAAGAAATCCAGGAAAAATAAGGACGAAAATGAAGAAGATATTGAGTTACAAGACATCACGCCTGAACCGAAAAACCAAAGAAACTCTAGAACGCTTATTAGTAGGACCATAAGTAGAGTCCCTTGGAGCATGAGAATTAGAACTAGGCAAAGAAACCAAAAGAGAAAAACAACTCTGCCTCCAACTAGACAAAGGAAGAGAACTTTTGAAATCACTACTGTAGAAGAAAATGGTGAAAGAAGGACAAAAATTAATAAAACATCATCTAGAACTCCATCACCAACAACAAGTCTCTTGCTGGCAACCGCAATCAGCTTCGCCATCATAACAGTAAGTCAAGCCGACGTATGCGACAAGACAATCCCAATCAGTCATAGTGAAATTTTGTGTGATAACCGAAACAATTGTCGTATTGAGAGAACTGAAGACATTTTTTATACCCCTCAAACAAAATCAGCCTGTATCCAACTCATAGCCAAAAACCAAGTTCTAGCAAAAATAAAATTACTATCGATCATAATTTTAGAAGATGTGAAAAAGGACCTATCATGTTTACAAAAAAATGTTACCGTCCATTCAGTTAGCTCAAAAAGATGTCATGGCATGGGAGAATGTGTTGATCGAAAATGTTTAGATGTAGGACCCAACTCTAAGTTAATTGAATTTAAGGAAGAAAACAATTACCCAGGAATCACATACTGTACAACCAGTTGTGGAGGTCTCTGGTGTAAATGTTTATTACCCACAGAAGGATGTTTGTTCTACCACTTACGCCGTTCCAACCAGTGATCAGAAATTTCAAATTTATTCATGTGAATCATGGTCTAACAAAATTGCTTTCGAAACAACCACCACCGTGAATAACTCAATTCATTCGGATTCATTTGTTCTTAGACAAGGTGATGAGAAATCATTATCCTATAATCAAGAAAACTTGAAACTGAAAGTTCGTCTTATTGACATTTCTGAAGAAACCGGACTGAGTGTTTTAGGAAAAAAGTTCATCCAAAGCAATGAGAAAATTGCTCTTGCTTCAATCACTAATGAAATTTTTCCCCTTGAATGTAATGAAATTGGAAAATGTGAATACCGTGAGACATGTTCGTGTCAAACGGGAGAAAGTGCGGCTCAATGTTCCTGTAAAATCCCCGATTTGTTCAATCTTGTTGAGAACAAAGATCACAACTTACCCATCATCACTGAAAGATATCATCTAGGTATTTCCAATGATAATGTTCCTTCTATCAAGATGCGACATAATAAGCTACATATTCAAGTCAGTCTAGATAAAAAATACGAAGTAGAATCTGTAGAATCTAAAATTGATTGTATTGTGACTCATCACAGTAAATATACTGGATGCTATAATTGTTTGAAAGGAGCTACGCAAAACATCACTTGTAATTCCAGACAGCCAACACACGCCAAATTGACTTGCGACAATGAGGAATTCGTTGAAATACTAACCTGTACAAGCACAGGAACAGTAAACGAAATCCATAGAAAGTTCAACAATTCCAAACCTACCGGAGTATGTACAGTCTCGTGTGGAACAAAGAAAAGCTCGTTCATAATTGAAGGGGAATTGATGTATGTTGCTCATGATTCTTTAACAGAATATTTCGACCAAATTCTCAATTCAGAAAAAAGTATCACCGATATTCATCCAGGACTACTACCTGACTGAACAAGTATTCTCGATACTATTTCCAAAGGAGCTGTTTCAATCGTCTCTACTATTCTAATCTTATTACTGGTCTCAGTAGCACTATACATGTGCTGCATTCCAGCTCTGATCAGCCTCCTAACAGGAGGAAGACGAAATCGTCGTTAACCGAAATTGCAACCTCGTAGAAAAATTAGTAGCTTAATTTTTATTAATCACCTCATAAGAATTTCATTTTATCCATCTCATTAATACCCGATATCCTCACTATATTCCGAACCCAAAAATCTCTCCAACAACTCAACAAAATTCACCCCCCAATTAATCTTTCCTCTCAAAAAATCCTTCCTTAAAAACAAACATCAATCCTCCTCTACATTCTTGAAACCGTCAACCGTAAACCGTTCTATTACCCGTTATTAAAACCAGAGAAAACAAAACAAAAAGTTTTATTCCAGGTAAAGGAAAAACCACCAACCATGGCAAAACGCCAAAGAGAATATGGCTACTCGTCACTCGACTACGAAGAACAAGTGAACAATATGGTCGTCAACAACGTCTCCAACATTCAAACGCAACAAATGTTGCAAGACATGGCAAGGAAACGTCAAAGAATGGCAAGAGAGGAACGACTCAGCAGACAGCAGAAGAAATGCCTCGGCTCTATCCTATTTTAATGGTCCCATAGGATTTTAATGGTCCCATAGTGATTTTAATGGTCCCAAGTGATTTTAATGGTCCCAAGTGATTTTAATGGTCCTTAGGGATTTTGATGGTCCTAAGTGATTTTAGTGGGCCCATGTTTTTCTAGTGGTCCCATAAAGATTTTATGGATCTATTAGGATTTAAATGGTCCCATAGCGATTCTGATAGTCCCATAGCAATATAAGTGTTCTGATGCGAAACGACTGTTCAGTAAGCAATCCGTCAGCAGCTCTAACGTTATTCATTCATTCTTTATTCAAATTTTTATTTTTTCATTCGAAAATAAATAAATAAATATGCAATTAACATCAAATTAAGAACGGCCACGGCCACGGCCGCGACCAGGTCCCCACGACCCACCGCCACCACGACCACGAACACGTGAGGAAGCACGATCCGGGTTCCGACGAAGATGTGGAGATGACGGAGAGCGGGAGGGGGCAGCACGACGACGATTTAGTGGTGGCGGAGAGCGGGATGGGGTCGGACGACATCGATTCTGAGGTTGCGGAGAGCGTGAGGTGGCAGGACGACGTCGATTTAGTGGTGGCGGAGAGCGGGATGGGGCCGGATTCTGATGATTCTGAGGTTGCGGAGATCGTTAGCGGCCTGGATTGACGCCTGAAAAATTGGTTCAAAAAATATAAAGAGTAGATCCTACTAATATAAATGGAGAGGGCAATTTTCAAAATGAAACAAAGTTAAGAGTTGTTTCAAAAGTTGTATCCTCAACTTGAGAGTGCTATTAAAAATTTAGACCCCGAAAATTCATACCTTGAAAATCAGGTTGATCAGCCATCTCATCGTCATCCGACGTGCCATCTGACGAAATATCTGTTATCTCAGTCATGTCGTCTTCTGACTTAGTCATGTCGTCTTCTGACTCAGACATATCGTCTTCTGACTTTCTCTTGGCTCACTCTTTTTCAGCTTCTTTTGCCTTCGCCTGTCAACAGTCTTCCTTTTGTCGCTATTGCGTTGCAAGCGGGAGCCAGCGTATTTGTGAGAGAGGTAAGTGGCGCATATATTGTTTTAATATACTAACCATGACGTTGCTGCAGCAAATTATTGACTTTCTCGTCGAAAAAGTCGGAAAACCTCTGCTGCTAGAAGTCAGAAACTTCGTCGACGAAATTATCGACGAAGCTCTTTTAAAAACGGACGCTTCGGAGGACAACGCAGCGAAGTCGACTAAAGAAATAGAGGAGGAACCGATCGAGAATGGAACGGAGGATGCTTTGGAAGATGTAGGGGAAGATGCTCGGGAGGATGCTGGGGAGAACAACCCACCAGAAGACGACCAAACCGCACGTGTTCGTGGTGGAGGAAGAGGTTGATCGTGGGGGCGTGGTGGTCGCAGTCATGACGGTTTTTAATTAATGTAAGATATTGCACATCTGTTATTGTGTTCTTTGTTCTCTTTAAGAGCGTTGTTTATTGTGTTTTGTAAGAGAAGTTGTTATAGAGCGTCCTGTAGCCCCTCGATAGCCTCCGATACGTGTATCGGGCGCTTACAGGGCTTCTGCTGTGTTCCCTCGATAACTCTTTTCCTCTTATTTCCTATTGTATTGTAAAAGGCGGAACCAAATAGGTTTTAATGCAGTTCTTCGCGGGACATGTTTTTTCCCTATAATAAATGGTTTTTGTAAATACTTGAGTTGTCAGCACATCGGGCACTTCCTTAAAACCACTGAGCCACCTTATTGGAAGTATAAATTGGGCGCATGTTCCCACCCTACTCGGCACATTACCGGCGGCAGCAGTCAGAAGACAGAAGGGGTGGCCACATCTGTAGTTAAATTCACAGATACAGTACTACAATTATTTTGGAATTTCTAATTTGATAAAAGATACCTCCTTTGACCGGTAACGCACCCGATGCCTCTAAGATGAGAGGAAGACAGTTCCTTCATTTGTCCAGGACAGGCCAGCGGCATACTCCGCGGCAGTCATGCTCTCTCTAAAAATCTTTCTTACAGAAGCAGACCATCTTCACCGCCAAGAGACCCACACGGTTTTTAAATTTGTTTGTCTTTATATTTTATTAAAATACGCTCTACTTCTCTATAGATATATACTTATATTTTTATTAAAAACATAAAAAATTAATGAAGTAAAACATGAAAATTTTAATGAAATTTACTAAATAACATGCGCGCAGCTGAATTGCTTATCGAACAATTCTGATTCCGCAGTAGAGCACTAAACTTGTTATGAAGCCTTTAAAATCTTGTGGGACCCATAAAATCCTTATGGGACAACTAGAATTACATGGGACCCTAAAATTCCCATAGAACCACTAAAATCACTTAGGACCATCAAAATCCCTTAGGACCATTAATATCTCTTGGGACCATTAATATCCCTTGGGACCATTCAAATCACTTGGGACCATTAAAATCACTATGGGACCATTAAAATAGGATAGAGCCAATGCCTCCTATGCTTCGCTCAGGATCACGATACAACCTGTTGTGCAATCGTCCCACAAGACCAAAAACTTGCCATTTGCAAGACCCGAGCAATATGCTTCATATGCATGAAAAATATGGGACACCCTCCAGGAGACTGCTTCCACTTGAGGGAGCTCGACAACATCTGCAACAGCACACGATGTGGAAATCAGCAACAAATCCACAACATGATGGTTTGTCCAAATCCGGAGGAACTAAACGGTGTCAAAAAGGAACGATTCGGAGAGTGGATAGCACTCGGAAGATGCCCTCCAAGAATGGAGAAGAAGAACAGGGATCAACGAGTGCCACAGAACAACGGAATACACACGCCGTCCATGTTGATGCAAAACACCACTTTGGACTCTCCACTTGCCCAACATCAGATATTGTCTCCCCATCATTCAATGTAACATGCAGAAAATTCAGTCAAAAGATTCCTTGTGTCTTCGAAACGCAAAAAGTTATTGAAAGGTGTCGCTTTTCTGAATAAATTGTTATCAATAAAGAAATCTTCGGTTTATAAATAAAAGAAAAATTTTTAAATTCAGACTTATTCCAGGACACATGAAACTTTACAGTGAGATATAATGCAAAAAATAGCAAGGATCGTTACAAGAACAAACATATATCCTAGGAGGATATACACAAAAAAACGTGAGTCGTCCGATGAAGTAACAGTTACTGGAATTGAGATTGAGGTCGTCGTCCGAAATGAAGAAGTCTCCAACATAGCTGTCGGTGTGGTGGAAGACACCGAAGGAACAAAAGAAGTCGACATAGTGGAAGACTCTACCGATTTCAGAGTTGTCAAGACTGGCGTTGGAACTTCAACTCCTAAATCGCACGTGCTCGCCAACTGAGGACTGAGATATTGCCGTATTTCACAGGGAATGTCTCCGACGTCAAAAACGCAGAAATGTGGGTGGTCATGCCTGCAACAGAGATGCTCAAAAGGATACCAGAAGGACAACGTACCCAACGAGCATCAAGCAATGACTGCAATCACCACAATCAGCCACCAGCTCCCATTTTGGCAAAACAGCAGAAAATACAGAAAACGCAGAAAGTAGAACAAGAAGCAAATCGACAATCAAAGACATTGCAGAAGATAAAATAAGAGGTATAAAAAATTCTTTTATACCTTTCCCAATACGTGGGCGCCCGGAGGATGACATAGCTGTCATTCTAATATTGTTTTGTTTTTCTTGTATTTTTTTATTCCCCACCTTTTCCCCCTTTCATTTGTATCCCTTCCCTTTCCCCTCAAATTCTTTTCTAATTCTCTTCAATTTTCATCGTCAACGGAGGACTCAACATATTGGATACAATGGTTATTATATTACAATGGCTTATGGGACATTCAATTTGATACAATGCTGGATCAATCTTTATCTACAATGCAGGATCAATCTATGTTACAATATTGGTTCAATGTTGGCCCCGGGAGTGTCGCGAACTCGTCGCGACTTCTAAATACAGATATTTACTCTTCAATTAAATCCGGTTCCACTTTATTTGCTCTTCTATTGAATTCGGTCACACTTGACTGCCTTTTTACCTTGACGGAAGATAATTACCCTTCCTCGTATATAAACCCCACTTCCCCCCATTTTTACACTCTTCACCCATTCGTCAGAATTGACAGTACCTGCCCCCCTTCAACGTCCTAATTTTGCCTCCATTTAATATTGAATAAAGTAAACACACCACTGAACTACCACAAGGCATTACAATGAGTCCAAACGTTAGGGATTGAAATATCTCGAGAAACTTGGATGGAATGGCTTTGAATTCATAATTTTCTTAAATATTATGCTTTGTTCTACTAGAAAAAATAAACATTAAATGCTTTAATGTTCATACTTTCGAGAAAATTGCATTATTCCCTCAATTGTTCAAACGTATGGAAAATGAGTCCAAACGTTAGGGATTGAAATATCTCGAGAAACTTGGATGGAATGGCTTTGAATTCATAATTTTCTTAAATATTATGCTTTGTTCTACTAGAAAAAACAAACATTAGATGCTTTAATGTTCATACTTTCGAGAAAATTGCATTATTCCCTCAATTGTTCAAACGTATGGAAAATGAGTCCAAACGTTAGGGATTGAAATATCTCGAGAAACTTGGACGGAATGGCTTTAAATTCATATTTATCTTTAAGATTATGCTTTGTTCTACTAGAAAAAACAAACATTAGATGCTTTAATGTTCATACTTTCGAGAAAATTGCATTATTCCCTCAATTGTTCAAATGTATGGAAAATGAGTCCAAACGTTAGGGATTGAAATATCTCGAGAAACTTGGACTGGAATGGCTTTAAATTCATATTTATCTTCAAGATTATGCTTTGTTCTACTAGAAAAAACAAACTATTAGATGCTTTAATGTTCATACTTTCGAGAAAATTGCATTATTCCCTCAATTGTTCAAATGTATGGAAAATGAGTCCAAACGTTAGGGATTGAAATATCTCGAGAAACTTGGACGGAATGGCTTTAAATTCATATTTATCTTCAAGATTATGCTTTGTTCTACTAGAAAAAACAAACTATTAGATGCTTTAATGTTCATACTTTCGAGAAAATTGCATTATTCCCTCAATTGTTCAAACGTATGGAAAATGAGTCCAAACGTTAGGGATTGAAATATCTCGAGAAACTTGGACGGAATGGCTTTAAATTCATATTTATCTTCAAGATTATGCTTTGTTCTACTAGAAAAAACAAATATTAGATGCTTTAATGTTCATACTTTCGAGAAAATTGCATTATTCCCTCAATTGTTCAAACGTATGGAAAATGAGTCCAAACGTTAGGGATTGAAATATCTCGAGGAACTTGGACGGAATGGCTTTAAATTCATAATTATCTTCAAGATTATGCTTTGTTCTACTAGAAAAAACAAACATTAGATGCTTTAATGTCCATACGTTTGAGAAAATTGCATTATTCCCTCAATTGTTCAAATGTATGGAAAACTGAGTCCAAACGTTAGGGATTGAAATATCTCGAGAAACTTGGATGGAATGGCTTTGAATTCATAATTTTCTTAAATATTATGCTTTGTTCTACTAGAAAAAACAAACATTAGATGCTTTAATGTTCATACTTTCGAGAAAATTGCATTATTCCCTCAATTGTTCAAACGTATGGAAAATGAGTCCAAACGTTAGGGATGGAAATATCTCGAGAAACTTGGATGGAATGGCTTTAAATTCATATTTATCTTAAGATTATGCTTTGTTCTACTAGAAAAAACAAACATTAGATGCTTTAATGTTCATACTTTCGAGAAAATTGCATTATTCCCTCAATTGTTCAAATGTATGGAAAATGAGTCCAAACGTTAGGGATTGAAATATCTCGAGAAACTTGGATGGAATGGCTTTGAATTCATAATTTATCTTAAATATTATGCTTTGTTCTACTAGAAAAAACAAACATTAGATGCTTTAATGTTCATACTTTCGAGAAAATTGCATTATTCCCTCAATTGTTCAAACGTATGGAAAATGAGTCCAAACGTTAGGGATTGAAATATCTCGAGAAACTTGGATGGAATGGCTTTAAATTCATATTTATCTTCAAGATTATGCTTTGTTCTACTAGAAAAAACAAACATTAGATGCTTTAATGTTCATACGTTTGAGAAAATTGCATTATTCCCTCAATTGTTCAAATGTATGGAAAATGAGTCCAAACGTTAGGGATTGAAATATCTCGAGAAACTTGGATGGAATGGCTTTAAATTCATATTTATCTTCAAGATTATGCTTTGTTCTACTAGAAAAAACAAACATTAGATGCTTTAATGTTCATACTTTCGAGAAAATTGCATTATTCCCTCAATTGTTCAAATGTATGGAAAATGAGTCCAAACGTTAGGGATTGAAATATCTCGAGAAACTTGGATGGAATGGCTTTGAATTCATATTTATCTTAAGATTATGCTTTGTTCTACTAGAAAAAACAAACATTAGATGCTTTAATGTTCATACTTTCGAGAAAATTGCATTATTCCCTCAATTGTTCAAATGTATGGAAAATGAGTCCAAACGTTAGGGATTGAAATATCTCGAGAAACTTGGACGGAATGGCTTTAAATTCATAATTTTCTTAAATATTATGCTTTGTTCTACTAGAAAAAACAAACATTAGATGCTTTAATGTTCATACTTTCGAGAAAATTGCATTATTCCCTCAATTGTTCAAATGTATGGAAAATGAGTCCAAACGTTAGGGATTGAAATATCTCGAGAAACTTGGATGGAATGGCTTTGAATTCATAATTTATCTTAAATATTATGCTTTGTTCTACTAGAAAAAACAAACATTAGATGCTTTAATGTTCATACTTTCGAGAAAATTGCATTATTCCCTCAATTGTTCAAACGTATGGAAAATGAGTCCAAACGTTAGGGATTGAAATATCTCGAGAAACTTGGACGGAATGGCTTTAAATTCATATTTATCTTCAAGATTATGCTTTGTTCTACTAGAAAAAACAAATATTAGATGCTTTAATGTTCATACTTTCGAGAAAATTGCATTATTCCCTCAATTGTTCAAATGTATGGAAAATGAGTCCAAACGTTAGGGATTGAAATATCTCGAGAAACTTGGACGGAATGGCTTTAAATTCATAATTTATCTTAAATATTATGCTTTGTTCTACTAGAAAAAATAAACATTAGATGCTTTAATGTTCATACTTTCGAGAAAATTGCATTATTCCCTCAATTGTTCAAACGTATGGAAAATGAGTCCAAACGTTAGGGATTGAAATATCTCGAGAAACTTGGACGGAATGGCTTTAAATTCATATTTATCTTCAAGATTATGCTTTGTTCTACTAGAAAAAACAAACATTAGATGCTTTAATGTTCATACTTTCGAGAAAATTGCATTATTCCCTCAATTGTTCAAACGTATGGAAAATGAGTCCAAACGTTAGGGATTGAAATATCTCGAGAAACTTGGACGGAATGGCTTTGAATTCATATTTATCTTAAATATTATGCTTTGTTCTACTAGAAAAAACAAATATTAGATGCTTTAATGTTCATACTTTCGAGAAAATTGCATTATTCCCTCAATTGTTCAAACGTATGGAAAATGAGTCCAAACGTTAGGGATTGAAATATCTCGAGAAACTTGGACTGGAATGGCTTTGAATTCATATTTATCTTAAGATTATGCTTTGTTCTACTAGAAAAAACAAACATTAGATGCTTTAATGTTCATACTTTCGAGAAAATTGCATTATTCCCTCAATTGTTCAAATGTATGGAAAATGAGTCCAAACGTTAGGGATTGAAATATCTCGAGAAACTTGGATGGAATGGCTTTAAATTCATATTTATCTTCAAGATTATGCTTTGTTCTACTAGAAAAAACAAACATTAGATGCTTTAATGTTCATACTTTCGAGAAAATTGCATTATTCCCTCAATTGTTCAAACGTATGGAAAATGAGTCCAAACGTTAGGGATTGAAATATCTCGAGAAACTTGGATGGAATGGCTTTAAATTCATATTTATCTTAAGATTATGCTTTGTTCTACTAGAAAAAACAAACATTAGATGCTTTAATGTTCATACTTTCGAGAAAATTGCATTATTCCCTCAATTGTTCAAACGTATGGAAAATGAGTCCAAACGTTAGGGATTGAAATATCTCGAGAAACTTGGACGGAATGGCTTTAAATTCATATTTATCTTCAAGATTATGCTTTGTTCTACTAGAAAAAACAAACATTAGATGCTTTAATGTTCATACTTTCGAGAAAATTGCATTATTCCCTCAATTGTTCAAACGTATGGAAAATGAGTCCAAACGTTAGGGATTGAAATATCTCGAGAAACTTGGACTGGAATGGCTTTAAATTCATATTTATCTTCAAGATTATGCTTTGTTCTACTAGAAAAAACAAACATTAGATGCTTTAATGTTCATACTTTCGAGAAAATTGCATTATTCCCTCAATTGTTCAAACGTATGGAAAATGAGTCCAAACGTTAGGGATTGAAATATCTCGAGAAACTTGGATGGAATGGCTTTAAATTCATATTTATCTTAAGATTATGCTTTGTTCTACTAGAAAAAACAAACATTAGATGCTTTAATGTTCATACTTTCGAGAAAATTGCATTATTCCCTCAATTGTTCAAACGTATGGAAAATGAGTCCAAACGTTAGGGATTGAAATATCTCGAGAAACTTGGACGGAATGGCTTTAAATTCATATTTATCTTCAAGATTATGCTTTGTTCTACTAGAAAAAACAAACATTAGATGCTTTAATGTTCATACTTTCGAGAAAATTGCATTATTCCCTCAATTGTTCAAATGTATGGAAAATGAGTCCAAACGTTAGGGATTGAAATATCTCGAGAAACTTGGACGGAATGGCTTTAAATTCATATTTATCTTCAAGATTATGCTTTGTTCTACTAGAAAAAACAAACATTAGATGCTTTAATGTTCATACTTTCGAGAAAATTGCATTATTCCCTCAATTGTTCAAACGTATGGAAAATGAGTCCAAACGTTAGGGATTGAAATATCTCGAGAAACTTGGACGGAATGGCTTTAAATTCATATTTATCTTCAAGATTATGCTTTGTTCTACTAGAAAAAACAAATATTAGATGCTTTAATGTTCATACTTTCGAGAAAATTGCATTATTCCCTCAATTGTTCAAATGTATGGAAAATGAGTCCAAACGTTAGGGATTGAAATATCTCGAGAAACTTGGATGGAATGGCTTTAAATTCATATTTATCTTAAGATTATGCTTTGTTCTACTAGAAAAAACAAACATTAGATGCTTTAATGTTCATACTTTCGAGAAAATTGCATTATTCCCTCAATTGTTCAAACGTATGGAAAATGAGTCCAAACGTTAGGGATTGAAATATCTCGAGAAACTTGGACGGAATGGCTTTAAATTCATATTTATCTTCAAGATTATGCTTTGTTCTACTAGAAAAAACAAACATTAGATGCTTTAATGTTCATACTTTCGAGAAAATTGCATTATTCCCTCAATTGTTCAAACGTATGGAAAATGAGTCCAAACGTTAGGGATTGAAATATCTCGAGAAACTTGGATGGAATGGCTTTAAATTCATATTTATCTTCAAGATTATGCTTTGTTCTACTAGAAAAAACAAATATTAGATGCTTTAATGTTCATACTTTCGAGAAAATTGCATTATTCCCTCAATTGTTCAAACGTATGGAAAATGAGTCCAAACGTTAGGGATTGAAATATCTCGAGAAACTTGGACGGAATGGCTTTAAATTCATATTTATCTTCAAGATTATGCTTTGTTCTACTAGAAAAAACAAACATTAGATGCTTTAATGTTCATACTTTCGAGAAAATTGCATTATTCCCTCAATTGTTCAAATGTATGGAAAATGAGTCCAAACGTTAGGGATTGAAATATCTCGAGAAACTTGGACGGAATGGCTTTAAATTCATATTTATCTTCAAGATTATGCTTTGTTCTACTAGAAAAAACAAATATTAGATGCTTTAATGTTCATACTTTCGAGAAAATTGCATTATTCCCTCAATTGTTCAAACGTATGGAAAATGAGTCCAAACGTTAGGGATTGAAATATCTCGAGAAACTTGGACGGAATGGCTTTAAATTCATATTTATCTTCAAGATTATGCTTTGTTCTACTAGAAAAAACAAACATTAGATGCTTTAATGTTCATACTTTCGAGAAAATTGCATTATTCCCTCAATTGTTCAAACGTATGGAAAATGAGTCCAAACGTTAGGGATTGAAATATCTCGAGAAACTTGGACGGAATGGCTTTAAATTCATATTTATCTTCAAGATTATGCTTTGTTCTACTAGAAAAAACAAACATTAGATGCTTTAATGTTCATACTTTCGAGAAAATTGCATTATTCCCTCAATTGTTCAAATGTATGGAAAATGAGTCCAAACGTTAGGGATTGAAATATCTCGAGAAACTTGGACTGGAATGGCTTTAAATTCATATTTATCTTAAGATTATGCTTTGTTCTACTAGAAAAAACAAACATTAGATGCTTTAATGTTCATACTTTCGAGAAAATTGCATTATTCCCTCAATTGTTCAAATGTATGGAAAATGAGTCCAAACGTTAGGGATTGAAATATCTCGAGAAACTTGGACTGGAATGGCTTTAAATTCATATTTATCTTCAAGATTATGCTTTGTTCTACTAGAAAAAACAAACATTAGATGCTTTAATGTTCATACTTTCGAGAAAATTGCATTATTCCCTCAATTGTTCAAACGTATGGAAAATGAGTCCAAACGTTAGGGATTGAAATATCTCGAGAAACTTGGACGGAATGGCTTTAAATTCATATTTATCTTCAAGATTATGCTTTGTTCTACTAGAAAAAACAAATATTAGATGCTTTAATGTTCATACTTTCGAGAAAATTGCATTATTCCCTCAATTGTTCAAACGTATGGAAAATGAGTCCAAACGTTAGGGATTGAAATATCTCGAGAAACTTGGATGGAATGGCTTTAAATTCATATTTATCTTCAAGATTATGCTTTGTTCTACTAGAAAAAACAAACATTAGATGCTTTAATGTTCATACGTTTCGAGAAAATTGCATTATTCCCTCAATTGTTCAAATGTATGGAAAATGAGTCCAAACGTTAGGGATTGAAATATCTCGAGAAACTTGGATGGAATGGCTTTAAATTCATATTTATCTTCAAGATTATGCTTTGTTCTACTAGAAAAAACAAACATTAGATGCTTTAATGTTCATACTTTCGAGAAAATTGCATTATTCCCTCAATTGTTCAAATGTATGGAAAATGAGTCCAAACGTTAGGGATTGAAATATCTCGAGAAACTTGGACGGAATGGCTTTAAATTCATATTTATCTTCAAGATTATGCTTTGTTCTACTAGAAAAAACAAACATTAGATGCTTTAATGTTCATACTTTCGAGAAAATTGCATTATTCCCTCAATTGTTCAAATGTATGGAAAATGAGTCCAAACGTTAGGGATTGAAATATCTCGAGAAACTTGGACGGAATGGCTTTAATTCATATTTATCTTCAAGATTATGCTTTGTTCTACTAGAAAAAACAAACATTAGATGCTTTAATGTTCATACTTTCGAGAAAATTGCATTATTCCCTCAATTGTTCAAATGTATGGAAAATGAGTCCAAACGTTAGGGATTGAAATATCTCGAGAAACTTGGACGGAATGGCTTTAATTCATATTTATCTTCAAGATTATGCTTTGTTCTACTAGAAAAAACAAACATTAGATGCTTTAATGTTCATACTTTCGAGAAAATTGCATTATTCCCTCAATTGTTCAAATGTATGGAAAATGAGTCCAAACGTTAGGGATTGAAATATCTCGAGAAACTTGGACGGAATGGCTTTAAATTTATATTTATCTTCAAGATTATGCTTTGTTCTACTAGAAAAAACAAACATTAGATGCTTTAATGTTCATACTTTCGAGAAAATTGCATTATTCCCTCAATTGTTCAAACGTATGGAAAATGAGTCCAAACGTTAGGGATTGAAATATCTTGAGGAACTTGGACGGAATGGCTTTAAATTCATATTATCTTCAAGATTATGCTTTGTTCTACTAGAAAAAACAAACATTAGATGCTTTAATGTTCATACTTTCGAGAAAATTGCATTATTCCCTCAATTGTTCAAATGTATGGAAATGAGTCCAAACGTTAGGGATTGAAATATCTCGAGAAACTTGGACTGGAATGGCTTAAATTCATATTTATCTTCAAGATTATGCTTTGTTCTACTAGAAAAACAAACATTAGATGCTTTAATGTTCATACTTTCGAGAAAATTGCATTATTCCCTCAATTGTTCAAATGTATGGAAAATGAGTCCAAACGTTAGGGATTGAAATATCTCGAGAAACTTGGATGGAATGGCTTTGAATTCATATTTATCTTCAAGATTATGCTTTTGTTCTACTAGAAAAAACAAACATTAGATGCTTTAATGTTCATACTTTCGAGAAAATTGCATTATTCCCTCAATTGTTCAAATGTATGGAAAATGAGTCCAAACGTTAGGGATTGAAATATCTCGAGAAACTTGGATGGAATGGCTTTAAATTCATATTTATCTTCAAGATTATGCTTTGTTCTACTAGAAAAAACAAACATTAGATGCTTTAATGTTCATACTTTCGAGAAAATTGCATTATTCCCTCAATTGTTCAAATGTATGGAAAATGAGTCCAACGTTAGGGATTGAAATATCTCGAGAAACTTGGACGGAATGGCTTTGAATTATATTTATCTTCAAGATTATGCTTTGTTCTACTAGAAAAAACAATATTAGTT
>NW_026526053.1:0-6888 GCF_010183535.1 Caenorhabditis remanei
CCACTCCATTTTCGTCTCGTATCGATTGAGATTCAGAAGTGTTAGATTCTCGTTCAAATCACTCATAGTTTTGAAACAAAATCACATTCGTTTTACCTGCGATCATAGAGTTGTCAAAACAGAATATTGGTTTTTAAAAACTGTGTTTTGACATGTTTTAACAACATTCCGCCATAATCTGTGTTTTTGCGTTTTCAGTGGAAAACTCGAACGTATAGAGGTACGTGGAAATGGCTCTAAGTCTCTAAAATGAAAAGTGAGCCATATTCGGATATACATGGTCCCCCGAGACCTTTTTTCGAAAATGGCTACTTTCTGAATTTATGAGTACTGACAATTTTCACATTTATGAATCGTGTCTTTATAGGTTTTAGTTTTCGTAATAAAGTCCAGTAAGCTTTTTTGTAGCCCATATCTTCACCTTTTTATAACACTTTGAATTTTATGAAATCTTTCAAAATGAACAAAATTACGATGTCTCAAAATGACTCGACCAAAAAATTTGAAAAAATGAAAAATGTTTGCTATTCGCTGGAAACGAGTTTGTTGCACCTAAAACATATAGTGTTGTTCTAGTCTCAGTAATGCCTATTTTTGGTGAGAACATCGTTGAGAAACTCGAGTCACACTCAGGATCATTCCCTTGTGAGATCTTACTAAGAAGGAGTCGGAAATTCATAAGTTATGTTCAGTGAATTCAGGTATCATAAAATATGAAGGCGTATTTTTTTTCGAATTGGGAAAGATCAACCGTTTTCTTTCTCTTCTCCTTTGTCTTTTGTGTTTGAATTCGCATCGTCCATCATCGGAGGTCTTTCTTTCTTTTTTTGCTGTTTTCAGTTCTTGTTGATTAGCAAATAATAAGATGATTTTCGGAATATTGTTCTCTGTAGAAACCAGACTTGTCGAAAATCTTTGCTATTATTGTTTCAAAAATAAACTATTATTGTTTCAAAATTATTCAAATGTTTGTTTCGAAGACTTATCATTATATTCTGCACCTTTTCGACTCATCACGTCAAACTTGCTACTCCTAAACTGATAGGTCGGGCAGCGTTCTAGATAGATTAAAAATGGAATTTCCAGAAGATTGGGAAGACTGTGAGAGCGATTATGTTACAGTGGCCCGACCATCATCATCGTCACGTTAAACTCCATTTAGAGGCCTCAGATTAACTTTAAGCTTCAAACCAATTCAATAAGATTTCGTTGATTTCTTCTGGCATACTGTCTGTTAAATTTAAGACAGAAAAATGTAAAAGAGAAGCGAAGTGGACATAACAGCATGGTCAAAAAATTGTTTTGTGAACAGCTCTTGTTGAGCACGCTGGTTTCTTTTTTTCCAGATCGCATAAAAAAGCTTGAATAACTCGATTTCAAAAAATTCGTTCTCAGAATGCATATCAGTTTCTTGTAGAGCACAGTCTCCCACACAGCGAGAAAATACTGCAAGCGAAAGTTTTTAGCGGAGCGCAAAGGCCGCACGCTACAGTAGTCAGAAATAATTTTTATTAATTTTTCAACTAAAAATTTTGATTTTATTAATTACGAACAATAAAGGAAATAAATAGTGAAAACTGTTTATTACAAAACACGAGAAAGATAAAAGCAACATTTCGGAAAAAAGTAAATTGGAGTAAAAATAAAGGCGCTGATACAGATCGAAGTTTTGGCCTGAAAAATCAGTTCTTCCTTATTTCTCGAAACTTATTCGGCAAAAAAGTCATCCATCCATCAGAAATGAAGATCTATTTATTCTGGATATTTTGAGCTACAATTGAGATGGAGACGTCGACAAATAGAGAGCTGGATACAGTTTGAAGTAGAGAATTCGCCAAAAAATTTCCGTGGAAAATGTTGTGTTCTTAGAAATTTTATCAAAAGCAACACACAAATGACATGATATCATGGTTTTAAGAAGAAAAATTGTTTTTTTCTTGATGTATTCATCACATTAAGCTTTATTGAAGTGAGTTTTCCGACTTTGAGCTTTACGCTAAAAATTAAAAAACACTTTTTTACCTGCAAATTTCTCAAATTTTTCGTTTTATGAGAGGAGATCAAAAATTTCCTTGCAGTTCTTTTTCGGACTTTAGTAAGCCGTGTAGAGAAAGACATTTTATACAACTTTGTGAATTTTCATATTTTAAAATTGTTCATTCGTTCTGCCGACTCGATTTTAATGCAAAATCAGTCTTACTAAAGCTGTGAAGAAACCGAGTTTTTTGGTGATACTTCAGCTGGATTTTCAATTTTCGATGTCGAAACCATGACGAAGGTCAGAAAGAACCAAATAGAGAAAGGGTTTCTGGAAAAAGTGGACGACAAGATTCCAACGGAAATTCATACTCACTACAATCCAATTGAAGCGGTACGCATATCCCAGAAGACTACTGCCAAGTTTCGAATGGTGGTAGATAGAGGAATTCACTTATATGAAAACTATTTTTAAACGGCATGATCTACCAAAGTCCATCTATCTTAACGGTTGAAACGGAGATGCTCTTCTCTAATAAACTCATTTCAACATTCTTCTTTGTAGTGCGAGTCCTCATGTAACCCTTACCCCCGATTCTTCTATTTCTTTCATCGTCAGTCTCCGCCGCCGCTATATTTATGGTCTAAAGAACATAGCCGCTCCTTATTTAATTAACCCCAAAATAGCAAGTTCAAATAAGAATTGACCTGTGTTCACGATACAGTACTGGTCAAAAAATGCGAAACTTGCTGTTTTTAGTTGAAAATGGTCAACTTTGTGAGTGTGAAACGGCATTCCTGATAGTCTCACAATATTGATTTTTATGGAGTATATAGATCAAAAGTAGAGCTTCATTTTTATAGTTGACAACTTTTTTGTACGGGCACATCCTAAGAAGTTATCAATGGTCAAACTGCAAGTGTCGCATTCTTTATGGCCGGTACTGTACTTGATTATTCACATTCTGCATCTCGTCGTTCCATTTTGTGATCAACTTTTCTGTCTAATCAGTTTCAAAATCGCGAATGAAAGTTTTGATTAGAACTAAGAGTGCTCTTACAACGGTTGTAGGATAATTGTTCCTAATCCAGATGAAGTGAACTTGTCTGAAGATGATGAAAAAAAAGGTCCAATGCGACATCTGATTCAACCACAAACACTCTTGTAGTGGCGAGAACTAGCAAGCCGTAGCCTAGTGAATGTCCAGCCACGCTTTCATAACATCGTCGACAAGGATCAAGGAAGTTTGACGTACTCCCAGTTGGATACCCGAATGCAGTAGGCCCTGCTGTAGACATCGTTGTGAGCCCTCAAGGTTGAAAGCAGTGGACTCGAGATAAGTGGATCACCTAATCCGATCGGAGATGCAGCAGAGTCAAGAGGAAAGGGGAAGATCGAGAATGTGAAATATACGAGGTGGCATCATGAATCGTTCTGAAAACCACTGTGAGCTGTGTTCTAAAACATCATGGAGATTGCATTATCGTCGATCTGCCATAATGAAAATAATAATGAGCAGACTCGCTTCTCATCGTTGCGTGTATTGTCCTTGTCGATGAGTCCGATCCTTGATGACTCCGTCGTTGGTTGATTTTGATAACAAGAAAGAAGATTGGGTGAAGAAGTCAATTAAAAGAAAGAAAGTAACTTATTTCTTGATACTTTGATAGCAATCTCAACGAACCCTAGATCGGGAGGATTCAAACCCGCGTCAACTAAAGAAAACTTCAGCCCGGGTATTATAGACTACTACATCCTCAGATCGATGAGTCTATCCGGTACCGACACAGATAAGAATGGGGGGGGGAAGTTAATTTCATAAAAAGTACCCTGTTTTTAGGAATTTCAATCATAATTTTATTGATTTCTAGATTTAGAAAAGTCCTGTTTTTAGGAATTTCAATCATAATTTTATTGATTTCTAGATTTTAAAAAGTCCTGTTTTTAGGAATTTCTATTATAATTTCGTTGATTTCTAACCCGGGAGGATTCAAACCCGCGTCTACTGAAGAAAACTTCAGCCCGTTTATTATAGACTCCTTCACCCTCTGGTCGAAGTGTGTCTAACCGGTTCCGACACAGATAAGAATGGTGGGGGAAGTTATTTTCATAAAAAGTACCCTGTTTTTAGGAATTTCAATCATAATTTTATTGATTTCTAGATTTAAAAAAGTCCTGTTTTAGGAATTTCAATTATAATTTCGTTGATTTCTAGATTTTAAAAAGTCCTGTTTTTAGGAATTTCTATTATAATTTCGTTGATTTCTAACCCGGGAGGATTCAAACCCGCGTCTACTGAAGAAAACTTCAGCCCGTTTATTATAGACTCCTTCACCCTCTGGTCGAAGTGTGTCTAACCGGTTCCGACACAGATAAGAATGGTGGGGGAAGTTATTTTCATAAAAAGTACCCTGTTTTTAGGAATTTCAATTATAATTTCGTTGATTTCTAGATTTAAAAAAGTCCTGTTTTTAGGAATTTCAATTATAATTTCGTTGATTTCTAGATTTAAAAAAGTCCTGTTTTTAGGAATTTCAATTATAATTTCGTTGATTTCTAGATTTAAAAAAGTCCTGTTTTTAGGAATTTCTATTATAATTTCGTTGATTTCTAACCCGGGAGGATTCAAACCCGCGTCTACTGAAGAAACTTCAGCCCGTTTATTATAGACTCCTTCACCCTCTGGTCGAAGTGTGTCTAACCGGTTCCGACACAGATAAGAATGGTGGGGGAAGTTATTTTCATAAAAAGTACCCTGTTTTTAGGAATTTCAATCATAATTTTATTGATTTCTAGATTTAAAAAGTCCTGTTTTTAGGAATTTCAATTATAATTTCGTTGATTTCTAGATTTAAAAAAGTCCTGTTTTTAGGAATTTCTATTATAATTTCGTTGATTTCTAACCCGGGAGGATTCAAACCCGCGTCTACTGAAGAAAACTTCAGCCCGTTTATTATAGACTCCTTCACCCTCTGGTCGAAGTGTGTCTAACCGGTTCCGACACAGATAAGAATGGTGGGGGAAGTTATTTTCATAAAAGTACCCTGTTTTTAGGAATTTCAATCATAATTTTATTGATTTCTAGATTTAAAAAAGTCCTGTTTTTAGGAATTTCAATCATAATTTTATTGATTTCTAGATTTAAAAAAGTCCTGTTTTTAGGAATTTCTATTATAATTTCGTTGATTTCTAACCCGGGAGGATTCAAACCCGCGTCTACTGAAGAAAACTTCAGCCCGTTTATTATAGACTCCTTCACCCTCTGGTCGAAGTGTGTCTAACCGGTTCCGACACAGATAAGAATGGTGGGGGAAGTTATTTTCATAAAAAGTACCCTGTTTTTAGGAATTTCAATCATAATTTTATTGATTTCTAGATTTAAAAAAGTCCTGTTTTTAGGAATTTCAATTATAATTTCGTTGATTTCTAACCCGGGAGGATTCAAACCCGCGTCTACTGAAGAAAACTTCAGCCCGTTTTATAGACTCCTTCACCCTCTGGTCGAAGTGTGTCTAACCGGTTCCGACACAGATAAGAATGGTTGGGGAAGTTATTTTCATAAAAAGTACCCTGTTTTTAGGAATTTCAATCATAATTTTATTGATTTCTAGATTTAAAAAAGTCCTGTTTTTAGGAATTTCAATTATAATTTCGTTGATTTCTAACCCGGGAGGATTCAAACCCGCGTCTACTGAAGAAAACTTCAGCCCGTTTATTATAGACTCCTTCACCCTCTGGTCGAAGTGTGTCTAACCGGTTCCGACACAGATAAGAATGGTTGGGGAAGTTATTTTCATAAAAAGTACCCTGTTTTTAGGAATTTCAATCATAATTTTATTGATTTCTAGATTTAAAAAAGTCCTGTTTTTAGGAATTTCAATCATAATTTTATTGATTTCTAGATTTAAAAAAGTCCTGTTTTAGGAATTTCTATTATAATTTCGTTGATTTCTAACCCGGGAGGATTCAAACCCGCGTCTACTGAAGAAAACTTCAGCCCGTTTATTATAGACTCCTTCACCCTCTGGTCGAAGTGTGTCTAACCGGTTCCGACACAGATAAGAATGGTTGGGGAAGTTAATTTCATAAAAGTACCCTGTTTTTAGGAATTTCAATTATAATTTCGTTGATTTCTAACCCGGGAGGATTCAAACCCGCGTCTACTGAAGAAAACTTCAGCCCGTTTATTATAGACTCCTTCACCCTCTGGTCGAAGTGTGTCTAACCGGTTCCGACACAGATAAGAATGGTTGGGGAAGTTAATTTCATAAAAAGTACCCTGTTTTTAGGAATTTCTATTATAATTTCGTTGATTTCTAACCCGGGAGGATTCAAACCCGCGTCTACTGAAGAAAACTTCAGCCCGTTTATTATAGACTCCTTCACCCTCTGGTCGAAGTGTGTCTAACCGGTTCCGACACAGATAAGAATGGTTGGGGAAGTTATTTTCATAAAAAGTACCCTGTTTTTAGGAATTTCAATCATAATTTTATTGATTTCTAGATTTAAAAAAGTCCTGTTTTTAGGAATTTCAATTATAATTTCGTTGATTTCTAACCCGGGAGGATTCAAACCCGCGTCTACTGAAGAAAACTTCAGCCCGTTTATTATACTCCTTCACCCTCTGGTCGAAGTGTGTCTAACCGGTTCCGACACAGATAAGAATGGTGGGGGAAGTTATTTTCATAAACAGTACCCTGTTTTTAGGAATTTCAATCATAATTTTATTGATTTCTAGATTTAAAAAAGTCCTGTTTTTAGGAATTTCAATCATAATTTTATTGATTTCTAGATTTAAAAAAGTCCTGTTTTTAGGAATTTCTATTATAATTTCGTTGATTTCTAACCCGGGAGGATTCAAACCCGCGTCTACTGAAGAAACTTCAGCCCGTTTATTATAGACTCCTTCA
>NW_026526054.1:0-17095 GCF_010183535.1 Caenorhabditis remanei
ACTTCTCACATCCGCCTCATCACCAACTAAACGAAAGGAACCACTTTCCTTCACTTCAACAGTCTGCTCAGCACCATTTCTCATCATCTGCGAATCCACTCAATTATCCGCTTTATCCCACGAACAATGATACATTGGCAACCAATCAACTGGCCGCTTCTCCTCTTTCTGGTGAGTCAATTGCAGTATTACACCATGCCTACCTTTGATTTCCAGACCGATTGTTGACATGTATCAGAAACGGTCGATTTGACATCTACCAAGCCGGAAAACTTGTTCATTTCGCCGTTATGAACCGGATTTCAAATGTCAGATCGGAGTGCGAAACGTTCATACAAAAGTGCGCGAAAATTGTGAATTCCTACGATTTGCCTCCTGATGAGGCTTACTCAGACCCGAATATATCTTCAATCATCATGCACGGGCAACTGATTTTTGTAAGAAACCTTCATACATTTTTCTTCTTTCACTCACTCAACCTTCTTGTAGGGACGTTTAAAGAAACCGACTCCTTCTACAAATATCATCAATTCCGACTCAGAAAGAGACTTTCGCTCCTTAAAAGGAGCTGTCTACCGAACAAGGCACTTAACACTGAACTATCCGTCGAGTTTACCGTTTTCAGTAAGTTGACTGTTAGTTACACATATCCATATTCTTATTTAAGGGTTCCCAAATTCTGTTGTCCTCCATTCCGTTTGAGAAAAAGAATAATGATGATGCTCATATCGTGCTGAAATCATATCTCTTTCAAGTATTGGGTCGAAGCTGTTTGGATCCGCTCGACATTCAACGAACATTCTGGACTTTACCATTCGATAATGAACTGACTACACAACACGCCTTTCCCCTCTTCTCTCTACTACGACCTTCAAAGTTGGTTCATTTCTCTCTTGCATATTTAAAGCTTTTCTTTACAGCGTTGTTCCTCCACTTCTTCGGAATTTATGAAGAGGAATTGGAATGCGGGCAATGGGAAGACTCTTTTTGTCGTTTGACGTGCCTTCAGCCATGGGAATCAGTTGTTAATAAGAAGAAAAAGTTCCAAATGCTCAGTGCAGCTCGTGCCATCTTCACCTCCAAAGATGGTTTCCATCGATCAATGCGGGAAGCCATGTAAGTTGATTTCATATTACTCCAAAGTTACTAAAAATATTTCAGCACCGAAATTCGATCTGCAGTCTATTGTCCACCAGCTGCTGGAGAAGCGTTTGGCAAGTGGTCTTACCGAAAGGTTAGGTGTCTTTTCGTTTTGAACAGTTTCAAATCATTCCCTTTCAGAGAAATCAGAAGAGACAGCCAGCTCATCAACTCCAATCAACTCAATTTCCGTCATCTGGTTCAGCTTCGACATTCAATACAGGAGTCGACAGATAATGCATTGTGATCGTTTTCCCAGTTTTTCCTTCGAATCCCCTAATCATTGCTTAATCCCAATTCTTCCCACCATATCATGTATCCTATTACAACTCCTGTATCTTATTCCATTCATATTTCATATCTTTCTATTCCTATCTTAAACAATAAATCAATTCAAATGAATTCTTTCTGTTATCGTTGAATGAAATGTATGCATAATGGCAGGGGGAGCGAGCGCTAGAAACAACATAGAATGGGCAATTCGCCCTCGATTTGGGCGGCCTTGCCGCCATCGTGGCGGCAAGCCTGCCCAATTGGTGGGCAAATCGCC
The DNA here is from genome assembly GCF_010183535.1 of Caenorhabditis remanei. Taxonomy (NCBI): domain Eukaryota; kingdom Metazoa; phylum Nematoda; class Chromadorea; order Rhabditida; family Rhabditidae; genus Caenorhabditis; species Caenorhabditis remanei. Next base: position 1,691 of record NW_026526054.1, read on the forward strand.
TAAAACGGTGGGCGAATTGCCTAAAATTCCCTGAGTACAACTTTATTTTTGAACGAAATTTTTTGAAATTAGATTATTTTTGTAGAGAAAAACGAGGGCTTTCGAATGGTATGAAAATCTCTGTGATCCGTCCAAAACTGACTGAGTTCTGATAAAAAATGTATTGGCAGAAATGACCACTTGGACCAAATCTCAAAAATTGACGGAAATGTCACTACAACTTTATTTTTGAACGAAATTTTTTTAAATTAGATCATTTTTGTAGAGAAAAACGAGGGCTTTCGAATGGTATAAAAATCTCTGTGATCCGTCCAAAACTGACTGAGTTCTGATAAAAAATGTATTGGCAGAAAAGACCACTTGGACCAAATCTCAAAAATTGACGGAAATGTCACTACAACTTTATTTTTGAAAGAATTTTTTTAAATTAGATCATTTTTGTAGAGAAAAACGAGGGCTTTCGAATGGTATAAAAATCTCTGTGATCCGTCCAAAACTGACTGAGTTCTGATAAAAAATGTATTGGCAGAAATGACCACTTGGACCAAATCTCAAAAATTGACGGAAATGTCACTACAACTTTATTTTTGAACGAAATTTTTTTAAATTAGATCATTTTTGTAGAGAAAAACGAGGGCTTTCGAATGGTATGAAAATCTCTGTGATCCGTCCAAAACTGACTGAGTTCTGATAAAAAATGTATTGGCAGAAAAGACCACTTGGACCAAATCTCAAAAATTGACGGAAATGTCACTACAACTTTATTTTTGAACGAAATTTTTTGAAATTAGATCATTTTTGTAGAGAAAAACGAGGGCTTTCGAATGGTATAAAAATCTCTGTGATCCGTCCAAAACTGACTGAGTTCTGATAAAAAATGTATTGGCAGAAAAGACCACTTGGACCAAATCTCAAAAATTGACGGAAATGTCACTACAACTTTATTTTTGAACGAAATTTTTTTAAATTAGATCATTTTTGTAGAGAAAAACGAGGGCTTTCGAATGGTATAAAAATCTCTGTGATCCGTCCAAAACTGACTGAGTTCTGATAAAAAATGTATTGGCAGAAAAGACCACTTGGACCAAATCTCAAAAATTGACGGAAATGTCACTACAACTTTATTTTTGAAAGAAATTTTTTTAAATTAGATCATTTTTGTAGAGAAAAACGAGGGCTTTCGAATGGTATAAAAATCTCTGTGATCCGTCCAAAACTGACTGAGTTCTGATAAAAAATGTATTGGCAGAAAATGACCACTTGGACCAAATCTCAAAAATTGACGGAAATGTCACTACAACTTTATTTTTGAACGAAATTTTTTTAAATTAGATCATTTTTGTAGAGAAAAACGAGGGCTTTCGAATGGTATAAAAATCTCTGTGATCCGTCCAAAACTGACTGAGTTCTGATAAAAAATGTATTGGCAGAAAATGACCACTTGGACCAAATCTCAAAAATTGACGGAAATGTCACTACAACTTTATTTTTGAACGAAATTTTTTTAAATTAGATCATTTTTGTAGAGAAAAACGAGGGCTTTCGAATGGTATAAAAATCTCTGTGATCCGTCCAAAACTGACTGAGTTCTGATAAAAAATGTATTGGCAGAAAAGACCACTTGGACCAAATCTCAAAAATTGACGGAAATGTCACTACAACTTTATTTTTGAAACGAAATTTTTTTAAATTAGATCATTTTTGTAGAGAAAAACGAGGGCTTTCGAATGGTATAAAAATCTCTGTGATCCGTCCAAAACTGACTGAGTTCTGATAAAAAATGTATTGGCAGAAAATGACCACTTGGACCAAATCTCAAAAATTGACGGAAATGTCACTACAACTTTATTTTTGAACGAAATTTTTTTAAATTAGATCATTTTTGTAGAGAAAAACGAGGGCTTTCGAATGGTATAAAAATCTCTGTGATCCGTCCAAAACTGACTGAGTTCTGATAAAAAATGTATTGGCAGAAAAGACCACTTGGACCAAATCTCAAAAATTGACGGAAATGTCACTACAACTTTATTTTTGAACGAAATTTTTTTAAATTAGATCATTTTTGTAGAGAAAAACGAGGGCTTTCGAATGGTATAAAAATCTCTGTGATCCGTCCAAAACTGACTGAGTTCTGATAAAAAATGTATTGGCAGAAATGACCACTTGGACCAAATCTCAAAAATTGACGGAAATGTCACTACAACTTTATTTTTGAACGAAATTTTTTTAAATTAGATCATTTTTGTAGAGAAAAACGAGGGCTTTCGAATGGTATAAAATCTCTGTGATCCGTCCAAAACTGACTGAGTTCTGATAAAAAATGTATTGGCAGAAAAGACCACTTGGACCAAATCTCAAAAATTGACGGAAATGTCACTACAACTTTATTTTTGAACGAAATTTTTTTAAATTAGATCATTTTTGTAGAGAAAAACGAGGGCTTTCGAATGGTATAAAAATCTCTGTGATCCGTCCAAAACTGACTGAGTTCTGATAAAAAATGTATTGGCAGAAAAGACCACTTGGACCAAATCTCAAAAATTGACGGAAATGTCACTACAACTTTATTTTTGAACGAATTTTTTTAAATTAGATCATTTTTGTAGAGAAAAACGAGGGCTTTCGAATGGTATAAAAATCTCTGTGATCCGTCCAAAACTGACTGAGTTCTGATAAAAAATGTATTGGCAGAAATGACCACTTGGACCAAATCTCAAAAATTGACGGAAATGTCACTACAACTTTATTTTTGAACGAAATTTTTTTAAATTAGATCATTTTTGTAGAGAAAAACGAGGGCTTTCGAATGGTATAAAATCTCTGTGATCCGTCCAAAACTGACTGAGTTCTGATAAAAAATGTATTGGCAGAAAAGACCACTTGGACCAAATCTCAAAAATTGACGGAAATGTCACTACAACTTTATTTTTGAACGAAATTTTTTAAATTAGATCATTTTTGTAGAGAAAAACGAGGGCTTTCGAATGGTATAAAAATCTCTGTGATCCGTCCAAAACTGACTGAGTTCTGATAAAAAATGTATTGGCAGAAAAGACCACTTGGACCAAATCTCAAAAATTGACGGAAATGTCACTACAACTTTATTTTTGAACGAAATTTTTTTAAATTAGATCATTTTTGTAGAGAAAAACGAGGGCTTTCGAATGGTATAAAAATCTCTGTGATCCGTCCAAAACTGACTGAGTTCTGATAAAAAATGTATTGGCAGAAAAGACCACTTGGACCAAATCTCAAAAATTGACGGAAATGTCACTACAACTTTATTTTGAACGAAATTTTTTTAAATTAGATCATTTTTGTAGAGAAAAACGAGGGCTTTCGAATGGTATAAAAATCTCTGTGATCCGTCCAAAACTGACTGAGTTCTGATAAAAAATGTATTGGCAGAAAATGACCACTTGGACCAAATCTCAAAAATTGACGGAAATGTCACTACAACTTTATTTTTGAACGAAAATTTTTTAAATTAGATCATTTTTGTAGAGAAAAACGAGGGCTTTCGAATGGTATAAAAATCTCTGTGATCCGTCCAAAACTGACTGAGTTCTGATAAAAAATGTATTGGCAGAAAAGACCACTTGGACCAAATCTCAAAAATTGACGGAAATGTCACTACAACTTTATTTTTGAACGAAATTTTTTTAAATTAGATCATTTTTGTAGAGAAAAACGAGGGCTTTCGAATGGTATAAAAATCTCTGTGATCCGTCCAAAACTGACTGAGTTCTGATAAAAAATGTATTGGCAGAAAAGACCACTTGGACCAAATCTCAAAAATTGACGGAAATGTCACTACAACTTTATTTTTGAACGAAATTTTTTTAAATTAGATCATTTTTGTAGAGAAAAACGAGGGCTTTCGAATGGTATAAAAATCTCTGTGATCCGTCCAAAACTGACTGAGTTCTGATAAAAAATGTATTGGCAGAAAAGACCACTTGGACCAAATCTCAAAAATTGACGGAAATGTCACTACAACTTTATTTTTGAACGAAATTTTTTTAAATTAGATCATTTTTGTAGAGAAAAACGAGGGCTTTCGAATGGTATAAAAATCTCTGTGATCCGTCCAAAACTGACTGAGTTCTGATAAAAAATGTATTGGCAGAAAAGACCACTTGGACCAAATCTCAAAAATTGACGGAAATGTCACTACAACTTTATTTTTGAACGAAATTTTTTTAAATTAGATCATTTTTGTAGAGAAAAACGAGGGCTTTCGAATGGTATAAAAATCTCTGTGATCCGTCCAAAACTGACTGAGTTCTGATAAAAAATGTATTGGCAGAAAATGACCACTTGGACCAAATCTCAAAAATTGACGGAAATGTCACTACAACTTTATTTTTGAACGAAATTTTTTAAATTAGATCATTTTTGTAGAGAAAAACGAGGGCTTTCGAATGGTATAAAAATCTCTGTGATCCGTCCAAAACTGACTGAGTTCTGATAAAAAATGTATTGGCAGAAAAGACCACTTGGACCAAATCTCAAAAATTGACGGAAATGTCACTACAACTTTATTTTTGAACGAAATTTTTTTAAATTAGATCATTTTTGTAGAGAAAAACGAGGGCTTTCGAATGGTATAAAAATCTCTGTGATCCGTCCAAAACTGACTGAGTTCTGATAAAAAATGTATTGGCAGAAAAGACCACTTGGACCAAATCTCAAAAATTGACGGAAATGTCACTACAACTTTATTTTTGAACGAAATTTTTTTAAATTAGATCATTTTTGTAGAGAAAAACGAGGGCTTTCGAATGGTATAAAAATCTCTGTGATCCGTCCAAAACTGACTGAGTTCTGATAAAAAATGTATTGGCAGAAAAGACCACTTGGACCAAATCTCAAAAATTGACGGAAATGTCACTACAACTTTATTTTTGAACGAAATTTTTTTAAATTAGATCATTTTTGTAGAGAAAAACGAGGGCTTTCGAATGGTATAAAAATCTCTGTGATCCGTCCAAAACTGACTGAGTTCTGATAAAAAATGTATTGGCAGAAAAGACCACTTGGACCAAATCTCAAAAATTGACGGAAATGTCACTACAACTTTATTTTTGAACGAAATTTTTTTAAATTAGATCATTTTTGTAGAGAAAAACGAGGGCTTTCGAATGGTATAAAAATCTCTGTGATCCGTCCAAAACTGACTGAGTTCTGATAAAAAATGTATTGGCAGAAAAGACCACTTGGACCAAATCTCAAAAATTGACGGAAATGTCACTACAACTTTATTTTTGAACGAAATTTTTTTAAATTAGATCATTTTTGTAGAGAAAAACGAGGGCTTTCGAATGGTATAAAAATCTCTGTGATCCGTCCAAAACTGACTGAGTTCTGATAAAAAATGTATTGGCAGAAAAGACCACTTGGACCAAATCTCAAAAATTGACGGAAATGTCACTACAACTTTATTTTGAACGAAATTTTTTTGAAATTAGATCATTTTTGTAGAGAAAAACGAGGGCTTTCGAATGGTATAAAAATCTCTGTGATCCGTCCAAAACTGACTGAGTTCTGATAAAAAATGTATTGGCAGAAATGACCACTTGGACCAAATCTCAAAAATTGACGGAAATGTCACTACAACTTTATTTTTGAACGAAATTTTTTTAAATTAGATCATTTTTGTAGAGAAAAACGAGGGCTTTCGAATGGTATAAAAATCTCTGTGATCCGTCCAAAACTGACTGAGTTCTGATAAAAAATGTATTGGCAGAAAAGACCACTTGGACCAAATCTCAAAAATTGACGGAAATGTCACTACAACTTTATTTTTGAACGAAATTTTTTTAAATTAGATCATTTTTGTAGAGAAAAACGAGGGCTTTCGAATGGTATAAAAATCTCTGTGATCCGTCCAAAACTGACTGAGTTCTGATAAAAAATGTATTGGCAGAAAAGACCACTTGGACCAAATCTCAAAAATTGACGGAAATGTCACTACAACTTTATTTTTGAACGAAAATTTTTTAAATTAGATCATTTTTGTAGAGAAAAACGAGGGCTTTCGAATGGTATAAAAATCTCTGTGATCCGTCCAAAACTGACTGAGTTCTGATAAAAAATGTATTGGCAGAAAAGACCACTTGGACCAAATCTCAAAAATTGACGGAAATGTCACTACAACTTTATTTTTGAACGAAATTTTTTAAATTAGATCATTTTTGTAGAGAAAAACGAGGGCTTTCGAATGGTATAAAAATCTCTGTGATCCGTCCAAAACTGACTGAGTTCTGATAAAAAATGTATTGGCAGAAAAGACCACTTGGACCAAATCTCAAAAATTGACGGAAATGTCACTACAACTTTATTTTTGAACGAAATTTTTTTAAATTAGATCATTTTTGTAGAGAAAAACGAGGGCTTTCGAATGGTATAAAAATCTCTGTGATCCGTCCAAAACTGACTGAGTTCTGATAAAAAATGTATTGGCAGAAAAGACCACTTGGACCAAATCTCAAAAATTGACGGAAATGTCACTACAACTTTATTTTGAACGAAATTTTTTTAAATTAGATCATTTTTGTAGAGAAAAACGAGGGCTTTCGAATGGTATAAAAATCTCTGTGATCCGTCCAAAACTGACTGAGTTCTGATAAAAAATGTATTGGCAGAAAAGACCACTTGGACCAAATCTCAAAAATTGACGGAAATGTCACTACAACTTTATTTTTGAACGAAAATTTTTTAAATTAGATCATTTTTGTAGAGAAAAACGAGGGCTTTCGAATGGTATAAAAATCTCTGTGATCCGTCCAAAACTGACTGAGTTCTGATAAAAAATGTATTGGCAGAAAAGACCACTTGGACCAAATCTCAAAAATTGACGGAAATGTCACTACAACTTTATTTTTGAACGAAATTTTTTTAAATTAGATCATTTTTGTAGAGAAAAACGAGGGCTTTCGAATGGTATAAAAATCTCTGTGATCCGTCCAAAACTGACTGAGTTCTGATAAAAAATGTATTGGCAGAAAAGACCACTTGGACCAAATCTCAAAAATTGACGGAAATGTCACTACAACTTTATTTTGAACGAAATTTTTTTAAATTAGATCATTTTTGTAGAGAAAAACGAGGGCTTTCGAATGGTATAAAAATCTCTGTGATCCGTCCAAAACTGACTGAGTTCTGATAAAAAATGTATTGGCAGAAAAGACCACTTGGACCAAATCTCAAAAATTGACGGAAATGTCACTACAACTTTATTTTGAACGAAATTTTTTTAAATTAGATCATTTTTGTAGAGAAAAACGAGGGCTTTCGAATGGTATAAAAATCTCTGTGATCCGTCCAAAACTGACTGAGTTCTGATAAAAAATGTATTGGCAGAAAAGACCACTTGGACCAAATCTCAAAAATTGACGGAAATGTCACTACAACTTTATTTTTGAACGAAATTTTTTTAAATTAGATCATTTTTGTAGAGAAAAACGAGGGCTTTCGAATGGTATAAAAATCTCTGTGATCCGTCCAAAACTGACTGAGTTCTGATAAAAAATGTATTGGCAGAAAAGACCACTTGGACCAAATCTCAAAAATTGACGGAAATGTCACTACAACTTTATTTTTGAACGAAATTTTTTTAAATTAGATCATTTTTGTAGAGAAAAACGAGGGCTTTCGAATGGTATAAAAATCTCTGTGATCCGTCCAAAACTGACTGAGTTCTGATAAAAAATGTATTGGCAGAAAAGACCACTTGGACCAAATCTCAAAAATTGACGGAAATGTCACTACAACTTTATTTTTGAACGAAATTTTTTTAAATTAGATCATTTTTGTAGAGAAAAACGAGGGCTTTCGAATGGTATAAAAATCTCTGTGATCCGTCCAAAACTGACTGAGTTCTGATAAAAAATGTATTGGCAGAAAAGACCACTTGGACCAAATCTCAAAAATTGACGGAAATGTCACTACAACTTTATTTTTGAACGAAATTTTTTTAAATTAGATCATTTTTGTAGAGAAAAACGAGGGCTTTCGAATGGTATAAAAATCTCTGTGATCCGTCCAAAACTGACTGAGTTCTGATAAAAAATGTATTGGCAGAAAAGACCACTTGGACCAAATCTCAAAAATTGACGGAAATGTCACTACAACTTTATTTTTGAACGAAATTTTTTTAAATTAGATCATTTTTGTAGAGAAAAACGAGGGCTTTCGAATGGTATAAAAATCTCTGTGATCCGTCCAAAACTGACTGAGTTCTGATAAAAAATGTATTGGCAGAAAAGACCACTTGGACCAAATCTCAAAAATTGACGGAAATGTCACTACAACTTTATTTTTGAACGAAATTTTTTTAAATTAGATCATTTTTGTAGAGAAAAACGAGGGCTTTCGAATGGTATAAAAATCTCTGTGATCCGTCCAAAACTGACTGAGTTCTGATAAAAAATGTATTGGCAGAAAAGACCACTTGGACCAAATCTCAAAAATTGACGGAAATGTCACTACAACTTTATTTTTGAACGAAATTTTTTTAAATTAGATCATTTTTGTAGAGAAAAACGAGGGCTTTCGAATGGTATAAAAATCTCTGTGATCCGTCCAAAACTGACTGAGTTCTGATAAAAAATGTATTGGCAGAAAAGACCACTTGGACCAAATCTCAAAAATTGACGGAAATGTCACTACAACTTTATTTTTGAACGAAATTTTTTTAAATTAGATCATTTTTGTAGAGAAAAACGAGGGCTTTCGAATGGTATAAAAATCTCTGTGATCCGTCCAAAACTGACTGAGTTCTGATAAAAAATGTATTGGCAGAAAAGACCACTTGGACCAAATCTCAAAAATTGACGGAAATGTCACTACAACTTTATTTTTGAACGAAATTTTTTTAAATTAGATCATTTTTGTAGAGAAAAACGAGGGCTTTCGAATGGTATAAAAATCTCTGTGATCCGTCCAAAACTGACTGAGTTCTGATAAAAAATGTATTGGCAGAAAAGACCACTTGGACCAAATCTCAAAAATTGACGGAAATGTCACTACAACTTTATTTTTGAACGAAATTTTTTTAAATTAGATCATTTTTGTAGAGAAAAACGAGGGCTTTCGAATGGTATAAAAATCTCTGTGATCCGTCCAAAACTGACTGAGTTCTGATAAAAAATGTATTGGCAGAAAATGACCACTTGGACCAAATCTCAAAAATTGACGGAAATGTCACTACAACTTTATTTTTGAACGAAATTTTTTTAAATTAGATCATTTTTGTAGAGAAAAACGAGGGCTTTCGAATGGTATAAAATCTCTGTGATCCGTCCAAAACTGACTGAGTTCTGATAAAAAATGTATTGGCAGAAAAGACCACTTGGACCAAATCTCAAAAATTGACGGAAATGTCACTACAACTTTATTTTTGAACGAAATTTTTTAAATTAGATCATTTTTGTAGAGAAAAACGAGGGCTTTCGAATGGTATAAAAATCTCTGTGATCCGTCCAAAACTGACTGAGTTCTGATAAAAAATGTATTGGCAGAAAAGACCACTTGGACCAAATCTCAAAAATTGACGGAAATGTCACTACAACTTTATTTTTGAACGAAATTTTTTTAAATTAGATCATTTTTGTAGAGAAAAACGAGGGCTTTCGAATGGTATAAAAATCTCTGTGATCCGTCCAAAACTGACTGAGTTCTGATAAAAAATGTATTGGCAGAAAAGACCACTTGGACCAAATCTCAAAAATTGACGGAAATGTCACTACAACTTTATTTTTGAACGAAATTTTTTTAAATTAGATCATTTTTGTAGAGAAAAACGAGGGCTTTCGAATGGTATAAAAATCTCTGTGATCCGTCCAAAACTGACTGAGTTCTGATAAAAAATGTATTGGCAGAAAAGTACCACTTGGACCAAATCTCAAAAATTGACGGAAATGTCACTACAACTTTATTTTTGAACGAAAATTTTTTTAAATTAGATCATTTTTGTAGAGAAAAACGAGGGCTTTCGAATGGTATAAAAATCTCTGTGATCCGTCCAAAACTGACTGAGTTCTGATAAAAAATGTATTGGCAGAAAAGACCACTTGGACCAAATCTCAAAAATTGACGGAAATGTCACTACAACTTTATTTTTGAACGAAATTTTTTTAAATTAGATCATTTTTGTAGAGAAAAACGAGGGCTTTCGAATGGTATAAAAATCTCTGTGATCCGTCCAAAACTGACTGAGTTCTGATAAAAAATGTATTGGCAGAAAAGACCACTTGGACCAAATCTCAAAAATTGACGGAAATGTCACTACAACTTTATTTTTGAACGAAAATTTTTTAAATTAGATCATTTTTGTAGAGAAAAACGAGGGCTTTCGAATGGTATAAAAATCTCTGTGATCCGTCCAAAACTGACTGAGTTCTGATAAAAAATGTATTGGCAGAAAAGTACCACTTGGACCAAATCTCAAAAATTGACGGAAATGTCACTACAACTTTATTTTTGAACGAAATTTTTTTAAATTAGATCATTTTTGTAGAGAAAAACGAGGGCTTTCGAATGGTATAAAAATCTCTGTGATCCGTCCAAAACTGACTGAGTTCTGATAAAAAATGTATTGGCAGAAAAGACCACTTGGACCAAATCTCAAAAATTGACGGAAATGTCACTACAACTTTATTTTTGAACGAAATTTTTTTAAATTAGATCATTTTTGTAGAGAAAAACGAGGGCTTTCGAATGGTATAAAAATCTCTGTGATCCGTCCAAAACTGACTGAGTTCTGATAAAAAATGTATTGGCAGAAAAGACCACTTGGACCAAATCTCAAAAATTGACGGAAATGTCACTACAACTTTATTTTTGAACGAAATTTTTTTAAATTAGATCATTTTTGTAGAGAAAAACGAGGGCTTTCGAATGGTATAAAAATCTCTGTGATCCGTCCAAAACTGACTGAGTTCTGATAAAAAATGTATTGGCAGAAAAGACCACTTGGACCAAATCTCAAAAATTGACGGAAATGTCACTACAACTTTATTTTTGAACGAAATTTTTTAAATTAGATCATTTTTGTAGAGAAAAACGAGGGCTTTCGAATGGTATAAAAATCTCTGTGATCCGTCCAAAACTGACTGAGTTCTGATAAAAAATGTATTGGCAGAAAAGACCACTTGGACCAAATCTCAAAAATTGACGGAAATGTCACTACAACTTTATTTTTGAACGAAATTTTTTTAAATTAGATCATTTTTGTAGAGAAAAACGAGGGCTTTCGAATGGTATAAAAATCTCTGTGATCCGTCCAAAACTGACTGAGTTCTGATAAAAAATGTATTGGCAGAAAAGACCACTTGGACCAAATCTCAAAAATTGACGGAAATGTCACTACAACTTTATTTTTGAACGAAATTTTTTTAAATTAGATCATTTTTGTAGAGAAAAACGAGGGCTTTCGAATGGTATAAAAATCTCTGTGATCCGTCCAAAACTGACTGAGTTCTGATAAAAAATGTATTGGCAGAAAAGACCACTTGGACCAAATCTCAAAAATTGACGGAAATGTCACTACAACTTTATTTTTGAACGAAATTTTTTTAAATTAGATCATTTTTGTAGAGAAAAACGAGGGCTTTCGAATGGTATAAAAATCTCTGTGATCCGTCCAAAACTGACTGAGTTCTGATAAAAAATGTATTGGCAGAAAAGTACCACTTGGACCAAATCTCAAAAATTGACGGAAATGTCACTACAACTTTATTTTTGAACAAAATTTTTTTAAATTAGATCATTTTTGTAGAGAAAAACGAGGGCTTTCGAATGGTATAAAAATCTCTGTGATCCGTCCAAAACTGACTGAGTTCTGATAAAAAATGTATTGGCAGAAAAGTACCACTTGGACCAAATCTCAAAAATTGACGGAAATGTCACTACAACTTTATTTTTGAACGAAATTTTTTTAAATTAGATCATTTTTGTAGAGAAAAACGAGGGCTTTCGAATGGTATAAAAATCTCTGTGATCCGTCCAAAACTGACTGAGTTCTGATAAAAAATGTATTGGCAGAAAAGACCACTTGGACCAAATCTCAAAAATTGACGGAAATGTCACTACAACTTTATTTTTGAACGAAATTTTTTTAAATTAGATCATTTTTGTAGAGAAAAACGAGGGCTTTCGAATGGTATAAAAATCTCTGTGATCCGTCCAAAACTGACTGAGTTCTGATAAAAAATGTATTGGCAGAAAAGACCACTTGGACCAAATCTCAAAAATTGACGGAAATGTCACTACAACTTTATTTTTGAACGAAATTTTTTTAAATTAGATCATTTTTGTAGAGAAAAACGAGGGCTTTCGAATGGTATAAAAATCTCTGTGATCCGTCCAAAACTGACTGAGTTCTGATAAAAAATGTATTGGCAGAAAAGTACCACTTGGACCAAATCTCAAAAATTGACGGAAATGTCACTACAACTTTATTTTTGAACGAAATTTTTTTAAATTAGATCATTTTTGTAGAGAAAAACGAGGGCTTTCGAATGGTATAAAAATCTCTGTGATCCGTCCAAAACTGACTGAGTTCTGATAAAAAATGTATTGGCAGAAAAGACCACTTGGACCAAATCTCAAAAATTGACGGAAATGTCACTACAACTTTATTTTTGAACGAAATTTTTTTAAATTAGATCATTTTTGTAGAGAAAAACGAGGGCTTTCGAATGGTATAAAAATCTCTGTGATCCGTCCAAAACTGACTGAGTTCTGATAAAAAATGTATTGGCAGAAAAGACCACTTGGACCAAATCTCAAAAATTGACGGAAATGTCACTACAACTTTATTTTTGAACGAAAATTTTTTTAAATTAGATCATTTTTGTAGAGAAAAACGAGGGCTTTCGAATGGTATAAAAATCTCTGTGATCCGTCCAAAACTGACTGAGTTCTGATAAAAATGTATTGGCAGAAAAGTACCACTTGGACCAAATCTCAAAAATTGACGGAAATGTCACTACAACTTTATTTTTGAACGAAATTTTTTTAAATTAGATCATTTTTGTAGAGAAAAACGAGAGCTTTCGAATGGTATAAAAATCTCTGTGATCCGTCCAAAACTGACTGAGTTCTGATAAAAAATGTATTGGCAGAAAAGTCCACTTGGACCAAATCTCAAAAATTGACGGAAATGTCACTACAACTTTATTTTTGAACAAAATTTTTTTAAATTAGATCATTTTTATAGAGAAAAACGAGGGCTTTCGAATGGTATAAAAATCTCTGGATCCGTCCAAAACTGACTGAGTTCTGATAAAAAATGTATTGGCAGAAAAGTCCACTTGGACCAAATCTCAAAAATTGACGGAAATGTCACTACAACTTTATTTTTGAACAAAATTTTTTTAAATTAGATCATTTTTATAGAGAAAAACGAGAGCTTTCGAATGGTATAAAAATCTCTGGATCCGTCCAAAACTGACTGAGTTCTGATAAAAAATGTATTGGCAGAAAAGTCCACTTGGACCAAATCTCAAAAATTGACGGAAATGTCACTACAACTTTATTTTTGAACAAAATTTTTTTAAATTAGATCATTTTTATAGAGAAAAACGAGAGCTTTCGAATGGTATAAAAATCTCTGGATCCGTCCAAAACTGACTGAGTTCTGATAAAAAATGTATTGGCAGAAAAGTCCACTTGGACCAAATCTCAAAAATTGACGGAAATGTCACTACAACTTTATTTTTAAACAAAATTTTTTTAAATTAGATCATTTTTATAGAGAAAAACGAGAGCTTTCGAATGGTATAAAAATCTCTGCGATCCGTCCAAAACTGACTGAGTTCTGATAAAAAATGTATTGGCAGAAAAGTCCACTTGGACCAAATCTCAAAAATTGACGGAAATGTCACTACAACTTTATTTTTAAACAAAATTTTTTTAAATTAGATCATTTTTATAGAGAAAAACGAGAGCTTTCGAATGGTATAAAAATCTCTGAGATCCGTCCAAAACTGACTGAGTTCTGATAAAAAATGTATTGGCAGAAAAGTCCACTTGGACCAAATCTCAAAAATTGACGGAAATGTCACTACAACTTTATTTTTGAACGAAATTTTTTAAATTAGATCATTTTTGTAGAGAAAAACGAGGGCTTTCGAATGGTATAAAAATCTCTGTGATCCGTCCAAAACTGACTGAGTTCTGATAAAAAATGTATTGGCAGAAAAGACCACTTGGACCAAATCTCAAAAATTGACGGAAATGTCACTACAACTTTATTTTTGAACGAAATTTTTTTAAATTAGATCATTTTTGTAGAGAAAAACGAGGGCTTTCGAATGGTATAAAAATCTCTGTGATCCGTCCAAAACTGACTGAGTTCTGATAAAAAATGTATTGGCAGAAAAGTACCACTTGGACCAAATCTCAAAAATTGACGGAAATGTCACTACAACTTTATTTTGAACGAAATTTTTTTAAATTAGATCATTTTTGTAGAGAAAAACGAGGGCTTTCGAATGGTATAAAAATCTCTGTGATCCGTCCAAAACTGACTGAGTTCTGATAAAAATGTATTGGCAGAAAAGTACCACTTGGACCAAACTCAAAAATTGACGGAAATGTCACTACAACTTTATTTTTGAACAAATTTTTTTAAATTAGATCATTTTTATAGAGAAAAACGAGAGCTTTCGAATGGTATAAAAATCTCTGTGATCCGTCCAAAACTGACTGAGTTCTGATAAAAAATGTATTGGCAGAAAAGTCCACTTGGACCAAATCTCAAAAATTGACGGAAATGTCACTACAACTTTATTTTTGAACAAATTTTTTTAAATTAGATCATTTTTATAGAGAAAAACGAGAGCTTTCGAATGGTATAAAAATCTCTGCGATCCGTCCAAAACTGACTGAGTTCTGATAAAAAATGTATTGGCAGAAAAGTCCACTTGGACCAAAACTCAAAAATTGACGGAAATGTCACTACAACTTTATTTTTGAACAAAATTTTTTTAAATTAGATCATTTTTATAGAGAAAAACGAGAGCTTTCGAATGGTATAAAAATCTCTGGATCCGTCCAAAACTGACTGAGTTCTGATAAAAAATGTATTGGCAGAAAAGTCCACTTGGACCAAAACTCAAAAATTGACGGAAATGTCACTACAACTTTATTTTTAAACAAAATTTTTTTAAATTAGATCATTTTTATAGAGAAAAACGAGAGCTTTCGAATGGTATAAAAATCTCTGAGATCCGTCCAAAACTGACTGAGTTCTGATAAAAAATGTATTGGCAGAAAAGTCCACTTGGACCAAAACTCAAAAATTGACGGAAATGTCACTACAACTTTATTTTTAAACAAAATTTTTTTAAATTAGATCATTTTTATAGAGAAAAACGAGAGCTTTCGAATGGTATA
>NW_026526055.1:0-9192 GCF_010183535.1 Caenorhabditis remanei
TGTCGTTCTGGCGCACCC
Source organism: Caenorhabditis remanei (assembly GCF_010183535.1). Classification (NCBI taxonomy): domain Eukaryota; kingdom Metazoa; phylum Nematoda; class Chromadorea; order Rhabditida; family Rhabditidae; genus Caenorhabditis; species Caenorhabditis remanei. The sequence goes on from NW_026526055.1 coordinate 19, forward strand.
AAGGACAGGAACTTCACTACCGCGGACAAATCAGGACACACCTCGGATAAGGATGCTACCGCCTTGGAGTCATCCAGGAGAGGAGTTGGACTAAAGTCTTGTTGTTTCGATCCAACGATCGACTCAACGGACAATGGTTCGGACATGTTGCTAGTCGTTCGTTCAGGCGCAACCAGAGGAGGAGTAGAGTGTGCGACTCCGGTCCCAGATGTTTGTCGTTCAGACACATCTGGAAAAGGAGTCAGCCGCGCCGCTCCGAATCTGGATGCTGGTTGTTCAGGCACATCCACGAAAGAATTTAATCAGTTCGCTCCGAATCTTGGGATCCGTCAGTCGAGCTCAACCAGGAGAGGAGTTGGACTAAAGTCATGTTGTTTCGATCCGACGATCGATTCATCTGACACTGGTTCGGACATGGATGCTAGTTGTTCAGACGCAGCCAGAAGAAGGATGAAGTGTACGATTCCGGCCCCAGACGTTTGTCGTTCAGGCACATCTGGAAAAGGTTTCAACCGCGTTGCCCGAATCTGGATGCTAGTTGTTCAGGCGCATCCACGAAAGAATCCAGTCAGTTCGCTCCGCATCTGAGTAGCCGTCGGTCGAAGTCACACAGGAGGAGAATTGGACTAAAGTCTTATTGTTTCGATCCAACGATCGATACATCTGGCACTAGTTCGGAAGTGGTTGCTAGTCGATCTGGCACAACCACGGAAGATACTAAACAGTCCGATCCGACTCTTGGAGCTAGTCGTTCAGGCGCATTCAAGTACAAGGATGACCAGAAGTCATCAGGTTCCGAGTACTCTCAAAACGTCAAGAGACCTCGTACCGTTGACGACTGGGCGAAAATCCGATTGCCCATTCACCGCGTCCGGCCTTATCAACCTCGTAAAGCGAAAGCCAAGCTTGCACGTTATGTTCTCATAACTCAAGCCGCCGAGCCTCAGACCCCCCGGAGTGTTGACAGTTGCCAGGTCCCCGATCAGGCCTCTGTCCCACTCCAAACTAAAATGCATTAATTGATTGGATAAATTATTCTAATTTATTCAATTATGTTTATGTATTTTACTTTCTGTTATTAATTCCCTTTTTTCCTTGTTTTTCACTATTAATGTAATAAAATTTATTCCTTTTTACAGTTCAAATCGCCGCCAACTACGATGTCTGCGTCTCTACTACAATTCAAGGCGCATGCCGTTTCCACCACGATGAACTCCCACCACGACACACGGGAAACGACTGCCACAGTAGCTGACCGACATCCTAGCTGGCCTATAATTAATTACCCCTTTTAGAGTTGTTGTTTTTACCACGAGAGAAGTGGGTTTTTACCGCGAATCCTTTTAGGAAGCGCTGGTATGAACTCGCTGAGAGCTCTTAGTAAGAAACCGCGAGAATTCTCTACAGAGAATTCCACCGCAGTAGCTTTCTAATCAGTTACCTCGTTCCCCCATTATCTCTGTGCTTTGATGTAAGAGCTCGATCAGTTAAAGGTTTTAATGCCGACACCTCGTGTCATGCTTTTCCCTTAATAAACTGGTTGTTGAATAAACCGCGTAACAGTACATCGGGTCCTGCCTTCCACTGAACCACCTGAATTAGCAGGAAACCACCGAGACGTGTGACACCCTCGACGGCTAATAACCGGCGGCCTTCTATCCTTAGAAGGGGTGGCCACATTTGGTGCATCAGACCGTGTTTCCGGTCTCGCGTAGGCGAAAAAATCAATTTATTGATTTTTTCTCCGACGCGAGCGAACTAGTCGGTTGCTCATCGGTTCTCAAAAAATCCTCGGATTTTTTGGGCCCAAAAAATCGTTAATTCGATTTTATGTACATTTTCGTTCGTTTTTTCTTGAGAAAATGGCGTGAATGGGTCGAAAACTGGGTTCTCCGCTCTTTTTTCGTAATTTTCGTCGCTTCTCGATTTGAATTTCGCGCCAATGTGGCAGCGTCCTTTAAATCGGGAGCAAGCGCGCTCTAATGAGAAGGACCTTTTTAGGCCCGAATTATTACCTCGGGCGGCGAAAAACAATCATTCTGTTCACTTTTCGGAGCGATTTCGTCCGATTTCTCGTGATTTTTCGCGGAAAATCAGATGGAACCCGCACGAAAAGGCGTTTTTCGACCGCGAATATCCGATTCATCGGATTTTACCGCGAAAAATCGTTCTTTTTTCTCGAAAAATTCCTCTGGTTCGAGAATTCGAAATTTTTTCGAAAATTTCTCGAGTGCTCGCCATTTTTTGGGATTTTTCGGCAAAATAGAATGATTTACATACCGAAAATCGCTATTTCTTTCAGCGAAATGGGTAAAAAGCTCGAATTTTGAAGTTTTTCAAAAATTTCGAAATTTTTTGAGATTTTTATCATTTTTTCGCGAAGAAATATGGACCGCGGTGTAGATTCGGATTCAGTATGGCTTCTGGATGCGTTCGTGTCGCATCTTTCCTCGTTTCGCTTCAGATTTTGGACATTTTCGGACTTTCGAAATATTTCGAAAATTTTCGAAAATGCCAAAATCGATCGAAGCAGGAAAAAATCGATACGATCTAATTCTGAGAAGCAATGCTTTGAGTCTGAAATGTCTCTAGTGGAAATCCACGCCAATTCGGAGCTCTGTAGTTTCGAAACCGCGAGGAATTCCTAAAAAAAGCGGGGGCCCTTGGTAGCGCTGGCGCGGTCGGTTTTTCGGTATTTTTTTCTTCGGAAAAGATTCCTAAAAAATCGATAGAGCTGACGCTGCCTTGGGTCGGTGATCAGCTCGAAGTGCGGAGTCGGGGAAGCGGGGATTATATCCTCGCGGCTCGGATTTTGCGCTTCTTGAGTGATTACAGGCGTGCCCCCTTGGGTGAAGCCTCGCATGTCGAGTAGTTGTGGGTGTGCTCACGAGTACGGGCTAGCGGTTGCTCTTCGGAGCGACTGGGGCTCGCGAAGCTCTGTGTCAGTCCCTTAGTCTCCCCATGTGACCACCGGCACCTTCGGGTACTAACGGTCAGCCAGGAGACGGGGAAAGTCATATCTTCGCGAGAACAACTGTTCAGGTAGGGGTAAGCCGTCCCAGGCTGCATAGCCGGGGCCATGTGCTCAGAACAGTACTAGCAAGTGATCGTGAAACACTTTAGGAGTTGACGCTCTCTCCTCGTCGGTTGTTCTCGTGGTTTTCGCAGCAATGCTTGAGAATCGCTTGAGAGTAACCGGCAGTCGTTTGAGGATTGAGAGCACGACTTTACCACAATTATGTCCGACATGCTTGAGGGCTTCGTGTGTTGTAAGACGCTAGTGGGTAGCGCGTAGATTCTTGGTGGTAGCATTTGCGATCGCTGCCGGAGCCAGAAGAAGTCGATTTATCGATTTTTTCCGCTCCCGTAGCGAGCGCAATATGGAGAGATGAGTGATGGAGGTGCTGGGTCCCCGCAGTCCGCTCTTTCGCTTTGCGAAGGCGTCGGATTTTCGCGGATCCGCTAATCAATCAGTGCGTTCTTCTGGTGTTACTTATTGAGAATTTACCGCGCTTTCAGAGTATTTTAGGAATAGGGATCGTAATCGATCGATAGTTCCGAGGGTCCGTAGTTTTCGTTCTGAAACTGGTTGAGTTCCGGCTGAGGCCCTGATCTCGAAAGCAGTCTGCAATTTGTCAGTCACACTGCGAGTAGAGTTTCTCGGCGATCGAGCAGTTGGAAAACACGTGTTTCGGGGCGAGAGTTGGGGATATTTCGGAATTGTATGATCATTTTGAACTCTTGAACTCAAATACTCACCGCGATCGCAGATACACGTTGTAATTTCACGCTGTCTTCTGTAATGAAATGCTCTGCGTTCTGGGCTAATCGCTCATTCTCTTTGATCGTTGCATAACGTAATAGGAGGATGAACGAGGAGTTTTGACCGCGAGCACATTTGGTGTGAGTTGCTCCATAATTTGAGAGATTGGAAGGTTCTCCGGTACTCGAATATTGTATCGATTTTTTCGATGGTATTTGAGTCCGCGATTAGAGCTGACCTCGTATCTCTCGGAGAATGTGAGAAACGAAGCATCGAGTGGGCGCATTCCACCTGGAACTGCACCTTTCGGAGCAGAAGACTGAGTTCGAGAGCTGGAGACTATTCTTTAGCGCTCGGGCGACAGGACATATTCAGTAGCGTTTATGACGTGAGCTGAAAGAGTCCACCCGGTTATTCCGACATTCCGGTAACATCCCCGGAGGTATGGCTACTGCTGTCTTACCTTTGGCGATTAACTCCCGAATTAATCGGAGCAGTCGGCTGTGTTGTTTCAGATTGTATGTTTTGTATTCATTTTTTGTATACAGGTTTCAGAGTACCGCGTGAGGAGGATGTCTTGCAGGCATCCTCTGGCCCCCCGGAGCGTGAGTAACCGCGTAACGGGAGGAGTCTAACATCGGAGTAGATACGGTGAGTCTAGTGATTCGGTGTTTCAGTAGCTTCATTCGAGGATTCTACTTCACGTGTGAAGGAGGATACTCGAGTAGAGAGTGCACTCGCATTCTCTGGCCCCCCGGAGCAATGGTATTCTTTGGAATCCCGTTGCTCCAGAGGACCAATACAGCAACTGGAATGGTCGAAACTCGATGAATCTCTTTGTCTACTCTTGTGTTATCATTCGGTACCGCGAGACTATCTTTATGAAATTTATAATCTGATTCCAATATAGAACTCTGAGTATCTAATAACGACTTTGAGTGATTGAGTTGAGGAGATAGCGGGTCTATAAGAAGTTTCGGCTTACGAGATATCTCAGAACCCCGTGGTCGCTTCTGTTCGTGAATTCTGGAGCATTCTCCGTAGAAACTCGTTTCTATCAGCGCTGTCTTTCTCACCGCGGATTCGTATCGTTATTCCGTCACGTCGCGTGGCTTTTGTGTAGCTGCTTTTATTCACATTAGTGACGACGAGTAACGAAAGAAACCGGAGTGAGATTTACCGCGAAGCTTGAATTCAGACTCGATTACTCCAATTCCGTTTAGAGAAGAGCAAAAGCTAACTAAACTACGCGGTGCAGTTGTTTTCTTCGTTGTGTTGGCAGTTGAAGCGATCTTCGTGAGTAATTTCCGAGATGGTATAGATCTGGCGAAGGGGGTCCGAAAGGACGCGTTTAGTAGTCATTGAGCATATCAGAAGGGTGAGTTTTTGAGCTTCTTCGCTTCGTGACATCGACGAAATTATTCACGGAACTCTCAATTCTCTAGAGATCCCGGAGGAATTCGAAAGTTCTGAATTTAGTACGTAGATCACACAAGACAGGAGTTTACAATTCATCGCAAATCCGCCATGATCTTGAAGCCTCTAGTAAGTTTAGAGTATGGTGGCTTCGGCTACTGTACCTCTGCTTTTTCGCTTGCTTTAGAATGGTTAAGTTGGGTTGCGCCGAACTTTTCTCGTGTGGCTCTGATGAAGTGAATCTGAGAAGGTGACTCCTTCGAAAGAATCGTTCTATTAATCTTCCAACATTCTGACCTTCGCGTTTTCGAATTCGCAGTATTTTTCTCTTTTTTGATCTTGTAGAGTCTGCCGTGCCGTTGTCGTTGTTGTTAGAACTCGTTTTTCCTTCGAGATTCGCTGATCTAACCCTTGTTTTTAAGTGACCTCGACGGAAACGATGGCTAACCACGGCGAGTCTTCTCGAAACTTTAGAATCGTGACAGCGCACCACGTTCACAGTAAGGCTATCCAGGATTCTAGGAGAGAAAATGCAGATGATGGTGTTTTAGATTTTGTCAGACTGCTGATGGAATTCGTAGTTCACGCCCAGTCACTCGTACGGTGGAGGCCACGGTCGACAGTCTTCTCGAGTCCATCGATAAGACTACGTTGATCATGACCGACTCAACGACTTCATGAAGGATAACTCCATGGAAAAGATCGAGAACCGCGTCACTCAAAAGTCCTTGAGCAGTGAGACAAGAGAAAGAAAAACCACGTGCGCTATGAAGGAGCTGCGCATCTTGCGTGCCCGAATTGAGTCGCAAAAGGTAACTTTTTTGTCTAAATATCCCAACGTCAACCCTCGTTGTTGCAGAAATTTGCGAACTTCTACGAGAAGATCTCTATTGGCATCCAGAAGGAGAGATTAGCACCGCGGAAGTCGATACTTGTATCGATTTATTCGAAGCCATGTTAACCGGGGAAACAGATTGGATTCTTCGAGATACGGAAGAAGCTTCGGACGGCGAGCCAGCTTCCCGTACGAAGTTTCGGCCGCATCACTCGAAGAGCCGGATGTTAGACCACGCGATAGAGCCGCCAGAAGCAATTCTCGGCTATGAGCTCAATTACAAGGGATAACATACGAATCCTCTCCTGCCTTTCCTACCACGGCTTCTACGCGTCTTACCTTTCCTTTCTAAGCCTCTGATCTACACCTCGCTACAACGACATCACTTCACCGGACTGAATCTAGGACCATCTTCTATCCGCTAAATTTTGTGTTTTTGTTACTCTTTGTTAAATATGTTCCGATATAATGAGCCTGTTACCGCGAACTAGTGTGTTTTGTGGTGTACATATTTTCTTATGGTTTAACTGGTACCCGCCAGACATACTTAAATTTTTCGGATTTTTAGATGTTTTAGATTTCTCCAATGTCCGGACGTACGAGTCAATGAGTTCGAATCCACTAGAATATGTTGCTCCTGGAATATTTAGTCGACTGCAGATTGAATTGGTCAGGTTAGTCATGAATTCTTCCGAAAGACAGGTCCTGGGTCTCACGGACATCTTCAATATTGACCGCGACGAATCTGTGATTAATGTCGTGCGAGTAAGTCTATGATTAGTTCAGCACGTCAGGAATCCCTTTTTTGTAATTCAGTTCTGGAGATCTCGCCCTCCTGATGTCGAATGAGCACAGCTTCAAGTGTGGGACCACGAATTCTACGACTATGACCACGGTGTGAAGATGGATTGTTCGCGCAGCAGTTCAGGAAACTCGGCAATAGAGTGAGTTTTTTGCCAGCCTCTAAGAGTCCCCGGACTTTAATTTGTTGTATTTGTGGATTCCGCGACAAATTGGTTCATAATGTGACGTATGACCGAATTTTCATAAGAAAAGAAAGCTCGTATTTTTGATCTATTTGTCTAATTTGTTGCTGAATTCACGAAGTACGACAGCTACCTACTAATGTTCATTTGGTTATATAGTCATTTCGGTGGATGAATTATAAATACGAGAGTTGGGAAGGAAGCGCACTTCATTCTAAACTCTTCACGAGCCAGCAGGCAGCTGATGCTTTATGCATGTTACTAGATACAATCTCGGTGTAGTCGTTTTTAATGAGCTAGCTCATTACGCACCTGAGGTCGATCAAGTTCCTCGTCGATTGCATGTTTAGATCCAAAGAGATGAAGTTTTAGTCAAGTCGTTAACCATGAGTCCCGTTTTTGGACCGGGAATCGTGGTTAGCGAGAATAGTAGATAGGTAGCGCCCCCGTGACGTCTTTCAGTTATGTGAAAAGTGTTTCATTTTTTCAGGTATAGCTGCCGATGCTCCAGCGACTCGTCATCGCTCGGGACGAGTTCATTTGGGATTCGTCGAAAGATGTCACAAATCGTTGTTCCTTTGTTAAATTTGATATGAATTATGACCGCGAAATGTTTATTATGTGTTCAGTAATCTTGAAGTTGTCTATAACAAATTCTGTATTTCTGTTCTGCTCGCTTTACATGAGAAGACATTTCCCGGTAATATTCATTTCAGATTCCGATGCTTCTACAGTATCGTGTAACCGCGTTCGAACTATGGAAGATGATACTCAGGATCCTCAGAATGGAACCGAAATTCTAGCTCTTCAGAGTAATAATTTTAAGAGTGTCTACCTGTGGATAATGTTATCTTCTTTCAGTGGTTCGAACCCTTGATCAAACGAATCGTATTCTGAGGGAACTGTTGGCTAGTACCCATGACATCGAGCAGAGAGTCTCTCTTGTGCCGCGTCTGGTTGATCGAGTAACACTTCTGTCCAACGAACTGCGAGAGTTTGAAACCGCGTCAACACGGGTTAGCTTGAAGTAGCTAACAATCATCGTCATCTCGACAGACGTTGTCAACCACGAGAAAACGATACACCGAATGGTTAGTTCATTCCCACTGTTCGCTGTACGCTATTCTTACTCTTTTTTCAGTCAACCATCGGTCATTCCGCAATGTTCGCCAGTGATTCCTTCGGAGTTGACTACGAACAAGGCGAATCGAACGATGGGGACAAGCCGAAGGACCAATCCTTATCCTTCCGACGAAGACATCTCATGTCGACATGGACAGCCCATTATCGCGTCCTACCTCGGGGCCGATTAGCAATGGAGCCAGGATTGTTTACCTCCACTTCGAGCATGTCCGACATGGAAAGAGTCCACAATACGGCGGACAGCGAACTGTTGAAGAAATCTTGATTATCAAAATTTTATCATGGAAGATCCCGGAGATGAAGGCAAATTTCGTTCACCGCGAGGATATCCCAACATTCGTTAGCCACACGGATTTTGATAAAATTGTACGAAATCGACGATCTCATCGATTCCCCTTGCTCGCGAGAGGAGTGGCTCGATTTAGTAAAGCTGGTTCAACCCCTTTCGTCTCTTGGCGGCTCCGCTGAAACGGTCGGAGGAGCAATTTCAACGCTTCGTGAACTCCTTCTAAATCAACGCCGCCTCTCAAAAGTCGTCTCACAACTGCAAAAGGATGTTGAGAAAAAGAACGAGATCTTCAGTGCAAACATGTCCAAATTCGACACAACTTCTAACGAGATCAAAGTGTTATACACCTCTCTCAGAGCTTATATAGCCATGAAAGTCTCAGAATTGGAGAAGGAGAGCCGATTGAAGAGTTTGGTAGCTCAATTGGATAAGGTTTCACGTACCCAATCTGAGCTCAACTCGACTCTTGGAACGCGAGTCTTGAACGATGATCAAGACGACCGCGTCTACAATGAGACAATCGGTTCCATCGAAGGAATTGAGAGAAGCGTTAGGCAACTAGAGAAGGAGCAACACCGCGATAGAGAGAACTTGCGAATCGAAAACATGCGTCGCCAAGTATGTTCAAATTTTTCAAAACCACGAGTATATTCTTTGTGTTCAGAAAGCGCTAACCTGCTTGTTCTGCTCAGGAGACCACTTTTCGCATCAATGTCACAAGTATCAACCCCGGACTCGCGAG
>NW_026526056.1:0-5415 GCF_010183535.1 Caenorhabditis remanei
CATTTTCGAGTACTTCGGAACATGTATTCAGAAAATGTCCGACAGACATTTTCGAATACTTCAAAAAATGTATTCAGAAAATGTCCGACAGACATTTTCGAGTACTTCAAAAATGTATTCAGAAAATGTCCGACAGACATTTTCGAGTACTTCAAAAAATGTATTCAGAAAATGTCCGACAGACATTTTCGAGTACTTCAAAAAATGTATTCAGAAAATGTCCGACAGACATTTTCGAGTACTTCAAAAAATGTATTCAGAAAATGTCCGACAGACATTTTCGAGTACTTCAAAAAATGTATTCAGAAAATGTCCGACAGACATTTTCGAGTACTTCAAAAATGTATTCAGAAAATGTCCGACAGACATTTTCGAGTACTTCAAAAAATGTATTCAGAAAATGTCCGACAGACATTTTCGAACTTCAAAAAATGTATTCAGAAAATGTCCGACAGACATTTTCGAATACTTCAAAAAATGTATTCAGAAAATGTCCGACAGACATTTTCGAATACTTCAAAAAATGTATTCAGAAAATGTCCGACAGACATTTTCGAATACTTCAAAAAATGTATTCAGAAAATGTCCGACAGACATTTTCGAATACTTCAAAAAATGTATTCAGAAAATGTCCGACAGACATTTTCGAATACTTCAAAAAATGTATTCAGAAAATGTCCGACAGACATTTTCGAATACTTCAAAAATGTATTCAGAAAATGTCCGACAGACATTTTCGAGTACTTCAAAAAATGTATTCAGAAAATGTCCGACAGACATTTTCGAGTACTTCAAAAAATGTATTCAGAAAATGTCCGACAGACATTTTCGAGTACTTCAAAAAATGTATTCAGAAATGTCCGACAGACATTTTCGAATACTTCAAAAAATGTATTCAGAAAATGTCCGACAGACATTTTCGAATACTTCAAAAAATGTATTCAGAAAATGTCCGACAGACATTTTCGAGTACTTCAAAAAATGTATTCAGAAAATGTCCGACAGACATTTTCGAGTACTTCAAAAAATGTATTCAGAAATGTCCGACAGACATTTTCGAGTACTTCAAAAAATGTATTCAGAAAATGTCCGACAGACATTTTCGAGTACTTCAAAAATGTATTCAGAAAATGTCCGACAGACATTTTCGAGTACTTCAAAAAATGTATTCAGAAAATGTCCGACAGACATTTTCGAATACTTCGGAACATGTATTCAGAAAATGTCCGACAGACATTTTCGAGTACTTCAAAAAATGTATTCAGAAAATGTCCGACAGACATTTTCGAATACTTCAAAAAATGTATTCAGAAAATGTCCGACAGACATTTTCGAGTACTTCAAAAAATGTATTCAGAAAATGTCCGACAGACATTTTCGAGTACTTCAAAAATGTATTCAGAAAATGTCCGACAGACATTTTCGAGTACTTCAAAAAATGTATTCAGAAAATGTCCGACAGACATTTTCGAATACTTCGGAACATGTATTCAGAAAATGTCCGACAGACATTTTCGAGTACTTCGGAACATGTATTCAGAAAATGTCCGACAGACATTTTCGAGTACTTCAAAAAATGTATTCAGAAAATGTCCGACAGACATTTTCGAGTACTTCGGAACATGTATTCAGAAAATGTCCGACAGACATTTTCGAGTACTTCAAAAAATGTATTCAGAAAATGTCCGACAGACATTTTCGAGTACTTCAAAAAATGTATTCAGAAAATGTCCGACAGACATTTTCGAGTACTTCAAAAAATGTATTCAGAAAATGTCCGACAGACATTTTCGAATACTTCGGAACATGTATTCAGAAAATGTCCGACAGACATTTTCGAGTACTTCGGAACATGTATTCAGAAAATGTCCGACAGACATTTTCGAGTACTTCGGAACATGTATTCAGAAAATGTCCGACAGACATTTTCGAATACTTCGGAACATGTATTCAGAAAATGTCCGACAGACATTTTCGAGTACTTCGGAACATGTATTCAGAAAATGTCCGACAGACATTTTCGAATACTTCAAAAAATGTATTCAGAAAATGTCCGACAGACATTTTCGAGTACTTCAAAAATGATTCAGAAAATGTCCGACAGACATTTTCGAGTACTTCAAAAATGTATTCAGAAAATGTCCGACAGACATTTTCGAGTACTTCAAAAATGTATTCAGAAAATGTCCGACAGACATTTTCGAGTACTTCAAAAAATGTATTCAGAAATGTCCGACAGACATTTTCGAGTACTTCAAAAATGTATTCAGAAAATGTCCGACAGACATTTTCGAGTACTTCAAAAAATGTATTCAGAAAATGTCCGACAGACATTTTCGAGTACTTCAAAAATGTATTCAGAAAATGTCCGCGACAGACATTTTCGAATACTTCAAAAAATGTATTCAGAAAATGTCCGCGACAGACATTTTCGAATACTTCAAAAAATGTATTCAGAAAATGTCCGACAGACATTTTCGAATACTTCAAAAAATGTATTCAGAAAATGTCCGACAGACATTTTCGAATACTTCAAAAAATGTATTCAGAAAATGTCCGACAGACATTTTCGAGTACTTCAAAAAATGTATTCAGAAAATGTCCGACAGACATTTTCGAGTACTTCAAAAAATGTATTCAGAAAATGTCCGACAGACATTTTCGAGTACTTCAAAAAATGTATTCAGAAAATGTCCGACAGACATTTTCGAGTACTTCAAAAATGTATTCAGAAAATGTCCGACAGACATTTTCGAGTACTTCAAAAAATGTATTCAGAAAATGTCCGACAGACATTTTCGAATACTTCGGAATGTATTCAGAAAATGTCCGACAGACATTTTCGAGTACTTCAAAAAATGTATTCAGAAAATGTCCGACAGACATTTTCGAATACTTCAAAAAATGTATTCAGAAAATGTCCGACAGACATTTTCGAGTACTTCAAAAAATGTATTCAGAAAATGTCCGACAGACATTTTCGATACTTCAAAAAATGTATTCAGAAAATGTCCGACAGACATTTTCGAGTACTTCAAAAAATGTATTCAGAAAATGTCCGACAGACATTTTCGAGTACTTCGGAACATGTATTCAGAAAATGTCCGACAGACATTTTCGAGTACTTCAAAAAATGTATTCAGAAAATGTCCGACAGACATTTTCGAGTACTTCAAAAATGTATTCAGAAAATGTCCGACAGACATTTTCGAGTACTTCAAAAAATGTATTCAGAAATGTCCGACAGACATTTTCGAATACTTCGGAACATGTATTCAGAAAATGTCCGACAGACATTTTCGAGTACTTCGGAACATGTATTCAGAAAATGTCCGACAGACATTTTCGAGTACTTCGGAACATGTATTCAGAAAATGTCCGACAGACATTTTCGAGTACTTCGGAACATGTATTCAGAAAATGTCCGACAGACATTTTCGAGTACTTCAAAAAATGTATTCAGAAAATGTCCGACAGACATTTTCGAGTACTTCGGAACATGTATTCAGAAAATGTCCGACAGACATTTTCGAGTACTTCAAAAATGTATTCAGAAAATGTCCGACAGACATTTTCGAGTACTTCAAAAATGTATTCAGAAAATGTCCGACAGACATTTTCGAGTACTTCAAAAAATGTATTCAGAAAATGTCCGACAGACATTTTCGAATACTTCGGAACATGTATTCAGAAAATGTCCGACAGACATTTTCGAGTACTTCAAAAAATGTATTCAGAAAATGTCCGACAGACATTTTCGAGTACTTCAAAAAATGTATTCAGAAAATGTCCGACAGACATTTTCGAGTACTTCAAAAATGTATTCAGAAAAAGTCCGACAGACATTTTCGAATACTTCGGAACATGTATTCAAAATGTCCGACAGACATTTTCGAGTACTTCGGAACATGTATTCAGAAAATGTCCGACAGACATTTTCGAGTACTTCGGAACATGTATTCAGAAAATGTCCGACAGACATTTTCGAGTACTTCGGAACATGTATTCAGAAAATGTCCGACAGACATTTTCGAGTACTTCAAAAAATGTATTCAGAAAATGTCCGACAGACATTTTCGAGTACTTCGGAACATGTATTCAGAAAATGTCCGACAGACATTTTCGAGTACTTCAAAAAATGTATTCAGAAAATGTCCGACAGACATTTTCGAGTACTTCAAAAAATGTATTCAGAAAATGTCCGACAGACATTTTCGAGTACTTCAAAAAATGTATTCAGAAAATGTCCGACAGACATTTTCGAATACTTCGGAACATGTATTCAGAAAATGTCCGACAGACATTTTCGAGTACTTCGGAACATGTATTCAGAAAATGTCCGACAGACATTTTCGAGTACTTCGGAACATGTATTCAGAAAATGTCCGACAGACATTTTCGAATACTTCGGAACATGTATTCAGAAAATGTCCGACAGACATTTTCGAGTACTTCGGAACATGTATTCAGAAAATGTCCGACAGACATTTTCGAATACTTCAAAAAATGTATTCAGAAAATGTCCGACAGACATTTTCGAGTACTTCAAAAAATGTATTCAGAAAATGTCCGACAGACATTTTCGAGTACTTCAAAAAATGTATTCAGAAAATGTCCGACAGACATTTTCGAGTACTTCAAAAAATGTATTCAGAAAATGTCCGACAGACATTTTCGAGTACTTCAAAAAATGTATTCAGAAAATGTCCGACAGACATTTTCGAGTACTTCAAAAAATGTATTCAGAAAATGTCCGACAGACATTTTCGAGTACTTCAAAAAATGTATTCAGAAAATGTCCGACAGACATTTTCGAGTACTTCAAAAAATGTATTCAGAAAATGTCCGCGACAGACATTTTCGAATACTTCAAAAATGTATTCAGAAATGTCCGCGACAGACATTTTCGAATACTTCAAAAAATGTATTCAGAAAATGTCCGACAGACATTTTCGAGTACTTCAAAAAATGTATTCAGAAAATGTCCGACAGACATTTTTGAGTACTTCAAAAAATGTATTCAAAATGTCCGACAGACATTTTCGAGTACTTCAAAAAATGTATTCAGAAAATGTCCGACAGACATTTTCGAGTACTTCAAAAAATGTATTCAGAAAATGTCCGACAGACATTTTCGAGTACTTCAAAAATGTATTCAGAAAATGTCCGACAGACATTTTCGAGTACTTCAAAAAATGTATTCAGAAAATGTCCGACAGACATTTTCGAATACTTCAAAAATGTATTCAGAAAATGTCCGACAGACATTTTCGAGTACTTCAAAAAATGTATTCAGAAAATGTCCGACAGACATTTTCGAGTACTTCAAAAAATGTATTCAGAAAATGTCCGACAGACATTTTCGAGTACTTCAAAAAATGTATTCAGAAAATGTCCGACAGACATTTTCGAATA
>NW_026526057.1:0-8195 GCF_010183535.1 Caenorhabditis remanei
CTTTCAGATTCCCAGTCCCCGTTTGTCCTTCTTCTCGTTGCTCGTTCGACGTCTCTCTCTCTCCGTAAATCTACATCAGGCTGTCTGCGTCTCTCCAGTGGCGCGCCGTTCTCGTGCGGAATCGTGGCGAGACCAGCGGGAGGTTGCGAGGCAAGGTCGGACTCGCTCTCCAATGCGTATAATTCCTTATGCAATGATTGATTGCTGTGTATATTAATTAATCCCTGTGACTCCTTCTCTTTAACAAATTGTGCCAATTAATTGACCTCTTGAGCACAAAGTCAAGGCCTTTTATTCATTTCCCTTCACTTATGAACTCTTAGCCGGCAGCGCTTCGGCTTCCCTTTTAGGCCCCTTTTCTCTTGGTTCAGGAGTTAATCTTCTCCTGTCTCCCGTACGATAATAAAATCTTTATCGTATAACTGTTCTTTCTTTCTCATTCAGATTCTTCTCACTACTCTTTCAGGTGCACATTCTCTCTTTATAACTTTAACAGATTATGATATGAATCTCGAGTCCTTGTCCACGATGTCCGTCTGAATCTTCGTCAATCATCTGACATTATGTTCTCGATCAACGGATCTGCATAAGTTTCTTGTTCTCTCCTCCATCCACTCGCTAGTTCGTCGTGGATACTCTACTCAATTGTATCCACTTGCTAGTTCTGCGTGGATATTCTACTCAAATCAAGCTTATCAATCTTCTTATTTCTTGTCTTTCCCTTCGTGAATGACAAAATGGTGCATCGACTAAATGATAATACCACTGAACCCAAAGTCGATGTTCCGGGTGACCGAGATTCAGCTGAACACTCGATCTTCACGGAGAATTATCGCGAAAAATCGATAATTCAGAAATGACCAGCAGGTCAAATAAGATTGTGAATACCAAAATGCAGTAACGAAGTGAGCTCGCTTCAATCAAAATCGAACTTGTTATAAAGAAACTAAAATCGATCAGTAATAGCCAGGTCATAACGAGAAAAAGTATATAGTGATAAATAAGTATCGTTCGCGCATAGACTCAAATACGCGTGTTAGAAAAGAATATCGCCAAAACTAAAGAAAATCTGGTAAACATTAATAAATAATAGACCAGCAGATCGTAATAAGAGAAATTATCTATATAGATAAACCAGGAATCGCTCGCATATACTTAAGATCAGTTCGCTATAAAAATTATATTTGAAATCATTTTAAATAAATAATTTCAAGACTAAAAACTCTCATTTTTCAGCTCGCGTCAATGTAAATCTAACCTGTTATAAAGAAATTTTGCTTGAAATCAATTAATTAAAGCCCAGCTGGTCAGATGAAGAAAAAGTATATAGAGATAAGTAATAATCGGTCTCGTATAAGCTTGAATTCAGTTCGCTACAAAAGATTAACATAAAAATAATTCCAAATCAATAGTTTCAAGACAAAATAAACCTCACTTCATCGTAATTGTCTCATCCTCAAGCAAACTCAGTGTTTAAATAGTAATAACAGAAGTAATAAAACAGAATACCTCAACAAGTATAGATTGCTACAATGGTTTCAAAACAGTCTACAAAATACAGAAGACCGACAGATTACAGTGACGCTTCCTTGGAAAAAATTTAAAGAGGAACAAGCAGGAATCATTTAGAGATTAGTTCTCTCGTCTACATGTCAAAATCAAAAAATTTGTACGAAAAATCTGGTAAAAGAGCTTTGTCTGGAAGGAAATGTGCGGTATATCTGGTATATAGACACCCAGATGGATCAGTGGAATCCAATCTGATTGGAGTAACATCAATAGTTTCAATCTGATTGGAGTAAAATCAAATCAGAAGAGGTTACGAAGCCACTCAGAAAAGAAAACGGCTAGAATTAGAACGAATACAAAAGAAGAAACGGTTAGATTGAGACGAGAATGGGAAAGGAAGGTCAACCACCTCAAATCCATCTACATCTACTAGGTCTCGTTCCGATAATTATTGGAGCCACGCTCGCCCACAATAATACCTCTTCGTGTTCACCACTTCCGTTAAGCTATATTTCATCGAACTTCTCTATAAGAAAATAACTCTATTATGGTTCATCTAAAATGTCATTCCTTTGCTGTTGTTATTTCCCCGAATTGTTGTATCCTGCAAGTCTGCATTAAATAAATTTAATCAAATTATATCATCTCATTATGCACATGTCTATATCAATGCGAAGACATCGCTTATCATATCTATCCTCAAGAACTCCCGGAAGAGACAACGAAGCTCCGCCCCTTTAAAGGTACATCACGCTCCGGAACATTCCGCGTCGTCGTGTCGAGACCCTAAAATTTAGGCCACCATCTAATTAAAGTTATTTCCTTCATTTTCTCCTTTCATCTTTCAACTCGAGAAGTGAAGTGTCTATACTATACTTCTAGTCCGTAGTCCTATTCTTCTATCGGCAGATCCTATTCAGTTCCGTAAATTGAACAAAATAGGACACCAAAAAAGAATCATCCGAGGAGCATCCAAGTCCTCCAAGAGACGTAAGAAGACTCAGAAGATGACTGATCCAAACAAGCAATCGACTATCAACGAAGATGGTCAAAAACACTCCGATTACGGTGTACTCAAGAACGACAAATCGTAAGTATTAATACCTACTTCGAGAGAAGAAAAAATTCCCCAAATCTCGCTAAATAACCGTTAACTCATTACTTTATTCAGGCCAGTGAAGCCAGTTGAAAGAAACACTCAAGAAGACCCGTCAGCAGATGGCAACGCGTTTGGAAACGTCGTCGAAAAGACAGATGAGTCTACCAGCTCGAAAGAGTCACAAGAAGAGAAAATCAAGTCTATCCAGTAAGTGTTAGAGTGAAAACTATAGATATAGAAAACTGTCATTTCAGAACGGCATATTACCTCGTAGCCGGTAAAATCGACAGTCTCGAAAAGGAAACTGGAGCGCACCGCGACATCCTCGGTCAAATCGCCTCTGATCAATCAAATCTGTCTGAAAAATAGATCAGCAGATGTCAACGAAAGCTGACCTTCAATGCTTCCAATTAGGGATTGAAGACGAGGTCGGTCGCCTCAAAGAGACTGTCAAGGAATTGAAGCACAGACTTCTGGGAGAACCGAGGGAAAGCCCGCTGGATTGTTTCTCTCCATCTCCATTCAAGATCCCTAAGATGTCCGAGAAGAGAGGACCAACTGGTGAAATCGAGGAGAATTCTTCATCGATCCCTCGTAAATCATCGAAGGACTGCCCATTGTGCAGGGATAGCGGACATCGGCTGGCCGACTGTCCACAATTTGCTAGTAAGCTGGAGAAGCTCCAACAGTTCCGAAGACGTCAAATCTGTTGCACTTGCGTAAATCTTCAATGTTCGAGAATCAACTGCCCAAAGGCAACGATTCAATGCCAGATATGCAAAGGCAAGCAAGAATACGGGAAGACACTGCATCTCTCGGAGATTTGCATCTTCGAAACGCACGTCTCCAAGAGACAAGTCAAACTGAGTATAGACGCCAAAAGTACTCGGCGCAGCGTCCCAGATCCAAGTCGCCGGCAAAAGAAAACCCAGCTGCAGCGCAAGGACCTCAACCAGCACAACATCAGCAACAAATGGTACAACAACAATACCAGCAGCAACCAAGTAAGTCAATAACATAAAAATCTTATCAAACGTAATACGAGACCAGATAAAAGAAAAAGAAAACAAAAATATTTCAGTGATGCCAACTGGTCCAGCCTACGGACCAGGTTATCAGATGAATCCAATGATTCCGCCTCAGCAATACCAATACCAGCAACCACAACAGATGGTCCCAATGCAAATGCAGCGATACCACAGCAACAATACGACTACTACCAACAACAGCCAGGTCCATCGAACCAACCTACTCATCATCAGTAGACATAATTCTTTCTCCCCCATCTCTCTCTCTCTTTGGTTGTATCCAGTCTATTTTCCCTCCCCTTTACACTAGTATAATTTCTTCACTTTTTAGTAGGACCAAATTAAATATAATAACTCGTAGACAAAAATCCCATTAGGTACTCTCTTCCCAACTCGTAGTAAATTCTCAAATAGGTCCTCTTAAAGGATACACTCTTTAGTGATACCCTTTCTTTTTTTCTTTCTTTTATCTACCTTTTCATTTGTTACCACTGTTAAAATACATCCGTAGCGGAAAAAACCGCCTTGAGGAAACACTGTTCTTATGTTGTCGGGCCAGACACCCGACGTGTGTCTTTACAAATAAAGCACACATCTGTTGAACATTTCGTCAACTGGTCTTTGCAAACACGTCAAAGAACACGTCACACGTAAAATAAAAATAATAAAACCCTGTAAAATGAATAAAACTCTCAAATAGTCATGGTGGAGTAATGACAAGGACAGAGACCATAAAGGTTCACTGTAGTAGGAAGGACAAACCGTTGGGGTCGACACCAATGGGAGCTCTACCAAACTTCCTCACTATTAGCCTAGCGATCGATAGGACAGACCTTTCCGAGTCCAATCGTACTTCGCGAGTACGGTCGTTACAAAACCTACTGACTTCTCTTCATAAAACGTGCTAAACAGATAATATTAAACAAGATGACTCTAAACAAGATGACATTAAACAAGATTGTATTAAACTAGATTTGGTTATGAACTCTGCCTTTACTCTCTCCACTCGTCTCCCTTTATTTTTTATTATACTTCTCTTTCCTTTCTCTATCTCATCTCGTCCTTCCTCTCTCGGTCCTTTAGACCCCCTTCCCTTATAATTAAATTTATTTCAGACTCCTTTTCTCTTCATTTGGCATCATTCATCAATGGCTCCGGACTCATCGGATCCAGACCTTGGCTCAACGGGCAGGACGACTCAAAACCTGCATTACAAGAGTGATCGACGGATCGAAACAAGTTCTGGAATACGTGGATCAATGGGAAGCCGATAGGAAAGCAGCCTGTCAGGCAGCTGAACAGGAAAACAGAGGTCATCCCAACCCTGATCTAGCCGTAACGACGGATGCGTTAAATACGTTGATATCGATGGAAACCCAGCTGGAAGGGTTACCTCAAATTCTTCAGGACAAAGCAGCCAAGTTAGTGGAGGAAGCAGAGGAAAACAACGAGGATTGGGAAGAACTCGAAAATCTGTGCAAACTTGCCGTCGAAGAACGAGAAGATCAGCGCAAACACCTGTTAATCGCGTTGGGGGGGTTGAATGAATGATGAAAGCCGAATGAATTGAAAGCAAGATCGAAATGTTCAGAGAAATCCACGAGGCGAGTGAAGAAACTGTTCCACCTCCTCCATTGTCTCCTCAACAAGTCCTCCATATCATGGCAGAATCAATCGACGCTCCAAATCAGGAGCCGGTGATAACCTCTCCCATGAAATACCCACTGTATCATGAACTCCATATGGCCAATTCGGCTGGAATGAATGGGAACAACTCCGAACTGTCGACTGATGCATCCCACTTACCGGAAAGGATTCATGATCTGAACCTTAACGGCACGTCGGAGAATCAGTCTAGAATTGCGGACACTCCCATCCTTTATAGTACTTTCCCCAGTAACCCCGAGCTCGGAGGCATTCCAACGAGAAATATAGTTAACCACAAGATAACATGCGACAAAAAGGTCGACAGAATATTAATGAGAATAGTAACCACCCAGCAGCAGCTGGCATTAGCCAATTGAATATGAATAGTCAATCAGGACACGTACGAGGAGATAACAGAAATAACCTCCACAATAATATCGGTCAACCAAGTTTCGAATACAGTGAAGAAAACCAGCAGAATAACTACCATGAGAGAAACTTCAACGGAAATGAGTACTCAGAACATTCTCAGCAACAACAAAGATATAATAGAATGAGATACTCAGAATATCCGGACCACCAGAACACTCAGTTACAGTACCAAACCAACCAAATCAAACTCATCAATCGCAAGGAAACTGGAATAATCAACAGATACCATAAAAGATGCGAAGTGTGCAACGGAGATCATGAAATCACCTTTGTACCCAAACAGAGAAGTGGTCGCTAGAGTATGCATAAAATCGGAATTTGTCCGAAATGCAGAACAGGGGGTCATCAGGTCACTGGCTGCCCATTACTATACCTGGAAAAGGAACAAGCAAGAATGAATAGAGAAAAGAACCAGGAAGAATCGAGAAACCGAAATCACTTCAATGATCAAGAATCGAATCAGGAGAATCGGAATTCCCTCACCAACAAGAGCTAATAATCACCAAGATACGCTGAGCGAAAGAACGAGATCTTAGAGAGAGCTTGGCAGACACGTACGATCAAACCATTCACCGGAGTGGTTCAGAATACGCGTCGTTTCGAACATCATGGCGGACTATCTTGACTCAGAAACTGTCTCATTAGCAGTAAGACGGGACTCTATGCAAAAAATCAGCGGCGAAGCCGCGGTGCACAAATCAATCCTGAACGATCCGGGAAAAGCCATCGAGGCAACAATGAAAAACCTCGACAGAACGTATAATAGAAAAGGATCAACTTCAGTCAGAAACCAGTTCGAGAAAGTTGTCGTTTCAGACGAAAGTATCGATACTTTCATCAAATCGTTAGCATTATCAAGAAGCCTCCATGATAAGGTCTTGGAAGAAGAACCATGGATTCGAGTATCATTCCACAAAAGCCCTGTTAGGCAGAATGCCGGATGCAGTACGCGCCATGTGTAATAAAATGCTTCGGAACGAGACTCTGACCACAGAGAAAATTTATGAAAAAGCGGAAGAGCACCTTGAGAATCAGATTGAAGACGCGGAAATCACAGGGAGATCTGCAAACCAATCTCTGAAGAAATGGAAAACTGAACTGCACGTAACTCAGTCCAAACCGACCTAAGAAGAAACGGATAAGGATTCAGAAGACGAAAGCACAGCCGAGTTGCTCGCATTTGGAGCAAAAAGAGAGAAACCTAAATTTCAAGCTTCAAAAACGCTGCACAGCCAGCAAGTCAGAAGCGATCAGACAGTCAACAACGATGTTACTGCACTAAAATCCAATCAGAAACAGTCGACTCAACAACCAGCTCAATCTCAAAATCAGCCAAATATGGGAAATATGGGGACACAAGCACCATACCAACCATACATGCTACATCATAACCAATTTCCGCAATCTCACCAAACCAATAATCAGTTCGGTCCTTATCAACCTCAATTCGCTCAGTACCCATATCAGATGAACTCGAATCAAACCCAAGTCCAGAGTCACGTTCCAGCGCCGGTGAACTCAAGTCCTTGGATTCCGCAACCAAGTCATATAACTACTACAATAACCCACCGGGCAACAACAAACTTCACGAATCAGCAGCAAAGCGGACTAACCAGAAACTTGACTCAAAGCCAAGACCCAAGAAACCAATTGGGATACAACCCAGTACCTCAAAATAATAACAGCCCGGCATCGTTCGGTCAAAGTCAGCAAAGATCTAGCGCCAGAACAGTTCAAGGAGAACGGGTCACCACCCTCTGTGGGACACTCTACGGGCATACAGCTGTCGATCCAAGAAGAAGCAATGAAACCACTTACGGATTGCCGAGATCCGGAACGCTATAATCTGGGACCAGGCCCTAATATTGAACTCATTCGATACACGTTTCCTCGCGATTACGAAGAACTCCTACTGTCAAGTCTGTGGAAAAGGACATAAGTTGGTAAGATGTCTACTAAGCAGCTCGAACGTCCGTAAATGGATAGATGAAAAGAACGCGTGTAGCAACTGCGCCTCACGAACTCACACCGTCACTGACTGCAACTCGCAAGTCAGCTGCTTTTATTGCTGCGGAAAACACCATACCGGAGCATGCAAATTGAAAGAAGCGTATCGAGACTTCCGCAACTATCCACCAACTGCAGTGAAACCAAACGGAATCGATTTTTTTCGAGACCAACAACACTAAAAATCAATCATCCAATCCTTCGTAAATTCAATACTAATAGAGCCAAAAAGGGCGAGTGAATCATTAAAGTTAATAAAAGAAACACCGAAAATGGTGGATAAGTCATCAGCGGATGAGAATAATCAGAATACCCACCTCAAACAATACAAAATACATCACTTAATCTCCTTGTTAGTCCTTCGGAGATTAATAGCAAAGATAACATCTCAATAAAAAATCAAGAAAATACAAAGACATCCGTAACAGATAGCAACCACATATTATTCCCCCTTGCTAGTTCTTCGGAGAATA
>NW_026526058.1:0-12513 GCF_010183535.1 Caenorhabditis remanei
GATTGCGCAGCCTGGGCAACAACGAAGAGCCACGAACAAGACGGGGTGTTGCTGTCCAGTTGATTCATCGGCTCTGCTCTGTAATTTTGAGAGTGTGAGCTCAATATTAGTGATATGCAAACCTCAATATCGAAATATACACGATGTCGTGTCAGCTTTTTCTCATTTTTCTTTGAAATGGGCATGAGGCAACTGTGTGGTATAGTTCTCTGGCAGTTGCAGCGATAGCACCATTTTTGTCCACACTTGTGTGGATTGCCTTTGTTCGTGTATTAGATGTCCTCGCATTTCCTACACACTGCTGTATACTCACATCGGCTTTTGCCATTTTTTGAACCTGAAAGAAGTGATTTTGAGCGGGAGCGTTCCTATAACCAAGCGCCTACCTTTTTTTATGTGATTTTCATAGCAGATTTGCAATTTGAATAACACGGTGCATGTCTTGCATCGAGTTGGTTGATCACTCTCTGTAACAGGGCAATGACGTTGACCACATAAACGGTGAACCAGTGGACATTTATAGTGCTGTACGGTACTTTTATAGCGTCTATTGCAGAGAGCGCAATAGTAATCGGTCCTCAGTAGTGCACAAATACTTCTGACACCTCTATAGTGTCCATCGTCCAAGTACAAGACCAGCTGTTTTTTCTCGCCCACGTATGGTCCTGAGTAGTAGGGTATAGTTGAGTTCTTCACAAATACAATCAGTTGATGTGTTCCGGCAAAAACTGTGTTTTGAAATCGCTCAACATCCATCCTGCAGAAGTTTGACGATTTTGACACACCTGCTTTCTGCAAGTTTTCTGAAATTGAGTTGCTGAGTTTGCCCTGAATCTTACCTCTTTCATAGCTTTCACCGCTTCGTAAACTTCTTGGCAGATGTGTGGACGCTTGAAAGTCTTTCTCAGTGCATTTCGATACTTGTTCTTGGTTTCCTGTGTTCTACAGAGTTTCCAATTGTGGTACATCAGGGTCTGGTACAATGCATGAACCAGACAATCTTCGATCACTGAAAACATGTCGATGATGATATTAACCTGAACAGCAATGTTCATAAAACTTTACCTTCGTTCGGCATGATGTTGGATCTGAGCTTTTTGACTTTTGGTAGTTCCTTCTTCATCTCAAGCTCCGTTTCGCTCGTTTTTCTTCGTTTTTCAAATACTGTGAGTTCCAGGATTTTGCCAGTGTCAAAGCGTCGTTTACCGCTACCAGCTGGTGGATTGATGTATGTAAATCTGGCATTGATTTTGGAGTTTCAAGTTCCAAGACAGACTTGTTTGATTGTGACTGAAGAGCAAGACTTTGAACAATGTGTTCAGCCTTGATCCGATCAATCGGTTGATAGCACAAACCAACGCTTTCAGGAATCTCGCTTGATTCAAATACAATACCCACTTTTACACGGGGGTTTTTGAATGGGTCATAGCGATGAGCGAGCTCTATCAAAGTTTCAGCAAACATTTCAGGACCTCGTGGATGAGTAGTCATAGAATCAGGAAGTTCCAAGCCTAGCGTGCGTGA
Source organism: Caenorhabditis remanei (assembly GCF_010183535.1). NCBI lineage: Eukaryota > Metazoa > Nematoda > Chromadorea > Rhabditida > Rhabditidae > Caenorhabditis > Caenorhabditis remanei. The sequence continues at coordinate 1,525 of NW_026526058.1, forward strand.
AATGATTCGACCTTCAAAATGACCCTTGGGGGTCTTTTCGTGGACGTCCAAAACACGGATCTTTGCTCCACCAATTTGTTCCTGGTAAAAGTTGACGTTAATGACGACTTCAAAAACTTCTACACTTACCTCTTCAAAGTTTTCAACCATCATGGTTGTAGATCTTCTTGAAAATCAAAACAACGACGGTTTTGGTGTGGTTGATGATGTTGATAGAAATCAAGACAAAGTTGGGGTTGATGAGGATGAGAATCAAGACAAGGGAGGGATGGACGATGATGAAAATGATAAAGGTAAGCGTCAAAAGAATCAATGACGTTCACTTCGGAATGAAGTGTGATATGGTTTATGGTGTTGCACTGGTTGCCTTATATACCTCTTCATTCTCGTCTGTTGTGTTCAATTACTCCCCAGGATTTGTCGGTTTGCACTATAATTTGTCCTTATAGCTCACATTTCTCCTTATTTCATTGAACCATCGGAGATTTGTTGAAAATGGGTGTGTTTGTGTCCCTATGTGATGACTCATTTCTATTTTTACTCAGTGAAACATGGATGGTTTCTACAGAATATGTAGAATTCCTTGCTCTGTCGGCAAATCCCAATATATGCTGAACCTCGAAACAGTGAGTCATCATTGATGAGTCAACCTTGATGAGTCATCCTTGATGAGTCATCGCGAGAGGTAACTCTCAGGGTTTCAAACTTTCAATTCTGATGAGTCATCAAAACCAATCGTTCTGCGTTACGATTGTTCTGTTTGGTGTCATTTCACTGTCTCTAACCGTTTTCATGTGCATAGTCTGATTTTCTGTTCTTGGAGAGAATGCTTCAGTTTTTCATGTTTCCGGGGTTTTCTGCCCTTGCTAAGGCAACCCCAGAATTATTCACATTTCCAAATTTGTGAAGGTTCTCTTCGTGATCACACAGGATGCATTGCTCTGCACAATATTTCTATTCTTCGTTCAGTTCGTTAAGCGCTCATTCAGAAACAGCAAGGGAATCCGTGTGAACTCTACGATTCTTGAATTTATAATGCATTTTTCAGGACATCACTGTTTCCAACCGCGTTAGATGCTCTAGCAATTCAGCAAACGTTATTTCAATAGGCAAAATGTCTGCCTAATGCATGAGTATGATCAAGCACTGGTGATCCATTTTTGAGAACTGTCGTACACTCTCCTTCGTGACTTAGTTCCTTGGACTACATTGAAAAACTGTGTGACCACTTCTGGCTTTCATTACTTCTCAACTCCTCTTGCTCCACGTCCTCATCGATCATCTCTCTGTCCAGTGTGGTGATCTCGTGGTTACCGTAGCTACTCATTCCGAAAACCGGCATTCAAAAGCCTGCCATTAGTGATGAAATAAGCTCAGGATATTCATATCAACCTAGTTCCCAAGATCCAGTTGGAGTGGTGAGGATTACAAGCACTTGACATTTGAAAAATCCTTCGTTCAGTTTCTTCAAACGGTCTGGATCAGTACTTTTATACATCCTCATCTACTCAAAAGCCTGAAAAGAAGCCTGAAGCCTACGTTTTCAACTTTGCTAAGAGTTCCATGCCTACCATCCACATTTAACCAAAACCTTAGTTTGCTTGCTCATTGTCCTTCAGTCGTCCACTTCGTGCAAAAATTTCTCCTGCTGGTGATGATTCATGCCTCACCTGAACCTCGGTTGATTGAATTTTTCAAGTTGACCTGTCCCTATTTGTGGATGACTCATGTACTCGTTACTTTCTCATTTGCACCCTCACTTTTCCGACTTTCATTCGCATCCCCTGTTATGCTTCCTCTCCTCAATAAATTATTCGCCCCAATTTTCTTATTATTTTTAGAGAATGTCTGGTGTTCACCTCGATTATGGTACTCCTACTAAGCCCAAGATGAACGGTCAACGTGAGAAAGGTCCATGTTATGAAGATGGCGAAGAGGCTAACCATGTACCGATGAAGAAGAAGAAGAAGATTCCGAAAAAGAAGCTCGTTGTCCCTGAAGGTGAAAACCCTGGTGCTAAGCTTGTGAGTTTACCTTAATTTGTAGAAAACTCAAAATGATTCTCTTTATAGTGGTTGTATGAGAAGGCTGCTGAGTCCATTATTCCTACCGAAGACAAGGCCAATGTTATGCCAGAACGTCTTTTCAAAGGTTTGGATCCACTTATTGTTCACATGTGTACTCTATGCAAGAAGTTCAACTCAACCCGCGAAACTGTCAAGATTGAAGATGGGATGATCCAGATTCGTGAGTTTACTTGTATCAAAATTTCAAAAGTTTCAATTTCCAAATTTCAGCTCTCGCTCTATGCACCGTGTGTCGTTCTCATCTCATTGCCCAGAAAAACATGAAGTTCTTCCAGCACGATTGCCCATCACTCAAGAAGGAATTCAATCTGTGAATCTGATAATTTTTGTTCTTGTCCTATATCAATGCTTCTCGTGTACTTTGCTTACATCATCTTTGGCATACACCTGTATAAATTGTTTCGTTGGCCACAATTTGTGAGTTGATTACAATGATCGTCGTCCAATTCTTGTAGATGTATACAGGGTGATAGTCACTAACCTGAATCAATTGGAGTCGAACGAAAGTTGAGAAAATGTCTCGGAACAATTACGTAATGAATATGGAATGAAATTCCCATGACTTCGCATGAGCATAAGATACATGACTTCGCAAGAGCATAATCGTAAGAACATAGTCGTGCGCCGTTGCAGAATTTTCAGAGACGCAAAAATATTCCCACACCCCATAACTTGCAACCTTGCGATATGTTAAGTGATCTGCTTGAAACAACAAACTGGCGGTATGTACTCACAAAGTTTACATCGGTGATAACGATAATCAGAGAATCATGTATTTTTAAGACACATCTACGTAGACTTTGGTTTCTACAACAAATTTTCGTTTATCCATAATTGGTAACCCATTGAAAAGCAGTGAACAACCGCTACACACCATTCATTACCACAGTTGAGGACCCCCTACACTGCATCTCCATGCTCCTCTCCTCCTACACTGGCAGCCGCGACTCCCCTCCGTTGCGTGTGTGTTACAAGTACCCCCCATACCTCTCTCTCCAGAGTCACTCTGTACTCTGGATTCAGTCATCTCTGATGCGCTGCCGGCTGTGGATACTTCCTTGGCTTTGTCTTCGGGATCGGGAACGAGGATTTCAATTTCGGAGGTTGCTGGGCCGGAGAAGAACTACAGCCCCGATTTCATGGGCACGTCCAAAAAGGAAGAATTTGAAGAGTGGTACGAGGAAAACTACAACACGCCGTTCGATTTGTACACGGAGATGGAACGATACTGCTTGTCTGATGTCCGAATTCTAAGGCTAACACTGGTCGCTTTCATTGAGGTTAGTGAATTTTTTATAAAAACACCTAAATTTGTTCCAACACACACACGCACGCACCTTGAAACTACAAAAATCCTACTACCCTGCCGAAAAAGTAGTGAATACACAATTTTACCGCACATATAGCTCATAGTCGACACCATCCCTCCATAATTTCCTATACTTTTACCTAGTTTTCTATGAAAACACCATTTTTCCGCAGATACCCCTTGGCTGACACACACGTGGACCCCTCTATGCACACATATACCTATCCTATATCCCAATGATATCAAAGTTTTATAGAGAATGTCAAGCTAAAAACAAATGTATACAATTTGTCAACTAAAAGTGCACAATTCGAAACTAAATGTTCACAATTCGAAACTAAAAGTGCACAATTAGTGAATGAATTGCATATTAAATGTTTTAGTAAAAAAAACCATGAGGATGAGAATACATACACATATTCATACCCTACACATGGGTACCCTACTACACACAGTCATATACCCACCCTGAAACTACAAAAATCCACCTATTTTTCTGTACTTTTTACCGAAATACCTAGTTTTCTACGAAAAAAACACAATTTTACCGCATATACCCCGAGGTGACACACAGGTGGACCCCTCTATGCACACATATACCAATCCTAACCACTACCCCAAAAATATCGTAGTTTTATAGAGAGTGTCAAATTGCCAATCAATTGTACACAATTTGTCAACTAAATGTTCACAATTCAAAACTAAATGTGTACAATTAGTTTTGAAATGTACACAATTTGTAAAATGTGAAAAAACCACTACTTTTTCGAGAAAAAGATAGTTGTTCCCCTATACTACATAGTCCTACCGTAGACATGCGTGTGTGTGTGCATAGGGGTACCTCTCATACTGTGTCAGTACTATTTTCAATACTAATTTTGTATTTTTGCAGATGTGCGAATCCACTTTCAATGGATGGAATCCTATTATCCAAGGGTGTACTCTCGCCTCCTATGTTATGTTCGTGCTCAAACACGAATACATTAAACAGGGAGAGGTAGGGTATGTTCCTGAGGAGGGATATGGCGGTGGCAACAACTCGGTCCTTGCTTTGAAGTACATCCAGTGGCTTGAGAAGAAGAATCCTGGTCTAAAGTTAAAGTACAAACTTCGTGGAGGTGAACACTGCATCGATGCAAATGGACGTAAACATATTTGGATGCCTACAACCCAGAGACTCGTGAAATTTATGAAATATATGGTTGTCTGTATCACGGATGTTCAAAGTGTCACCCCATTGGCGAAAAGTTTTCTCCTGTAAACAAAAACAGAAAAATGGGAAGTTTGCTTGCTGAGACACTCGACGAGAGGGTGAACTTCGTGCTGAAGGCTACACGGTCCATGCCAAGTGGGAGTGTGAAATTAGGAAGGAAATGGCCAATGACCCAGAGATGCACAAATTCTTCAAACTCTGCGATATACTCATCGACTCACCCTCGTGAGGCTCTCTATGGTGGAAGGACTCAAGCTTTTCGGTCAATTACACAGGCTACGACTACTTCACTTCTCAACTATTTGGATTTCACAAGTCTCTACCCATACCTCAATGCTGGAGGTACTGCATATCCCTTTGGTAATCCTCGAATAATTAGTGCTGAATTTCCAAAACCTGAAGAACCTCTCACATATCGTGGACTTGTTTATTGTGATGTTCTTCCTGAGCCCAATGCCGAAATCGGGTTCCTTCCTCAGAAGATTAGTCAAAAACTAATGTTTGTGGTGTCGGACTTGTGGAGAGAGCCAGAACATTAGACTCCTGTACACACACAAAGGTTTCCGAGCGGTACCTGACAGGTGTTTGGTGTACTGACGAACTGAATTATGCCATCAGCAAGGGCTACAAGGTTTTGAGATATCACGAAATTTGGCACTGGGATAGATGGGTTGCTGGAGGATTCTTCGCGGACTACATCAAGCCTCTCCTCAAGATGAAACATGAGAGTAGTGGATGGCCAAGACCGATATGACTGACGACGAAAGGATGCCTACATCAAAAAAATTTGGGATATGGACGGTGTTCAGTTGGATCCAACAAAAATCAAGGTCAACAAAGCCATGAGGAGTCTTGCAAAGCTGTTTTTGAATTCTGCCTGGGGTAAGTAATTTTAATTTCGTATGTTTTTACTAATTTTGATTTTTTTCAGGTAAATTCGCTCAAAATCCCGACAAAGTCGAAACAAAGTTGATCGTCTGGCCGATGCTGTGGGGATGACAAAGTTTTTGAATGACCCAAAGTACGAGCCAGTTAACATGATCCTTTGGTGCGAAAAAATACTTCTCTCGAGACGACCAAAGAAAGAGGCTCTACTGCCGGGAGGATTCACCAATCTGGCAATAGCCGCTCAGACTACAAGTGCTGCTCGTCTGCGTCTCACCCAGGCCATGGAAAAGGCCGGAATCGAAAACATGATTTACTGTGACACCGACTCAGTAATCTACAAGGAGAATGTTGGAGAAAACAAGTTAGAATCAATGAGAGGCGAGCAGCTGGGTTTCCTTACTGATGAGATACCTGCAGGAAGAAAATTGAAGGAAGTGGTGGTGATGGCACCCAAAATGTATGCGTTGAGGATGGAGGATCAGCAAGGAACGAGCAGCTATTCAGTCAAGGCCAAAGGTGTTAGTCTCACGTCGAAAAACTCCGAGGCCATATCATTCAACACCATGAAGGAGACGGTAAGTCAAAACTTGAGAAAAAAACGTCTAATTTTTATTCTTACAGATGAAGGACTTCATTTCTGAGGGGATTTCGGAACCACTCGTCGCAAAAATGATGACGTTCAAGCGAGGAGACAATGCGCTGGATGGACTTTGGACATGTGTCACCGACAAGCGATTCAACCCAAAGATGGATAAGGGCCACTACGATATTCATGGAGTTGTCACCCCTTTCGGCCTGTTGCCTACTAATACTCTGTTAATTGATGATTATCCATTTTATGATCAGTGATTTTTTATTAAAATAAACAATTATAAACAATACAATTATAAATTAACAAGAGAGTCAAAGTCTACACCGATAGAAAGTATTTGGGACATGTGAAGGTAAAGATTTTGTCACTTCGGTAGTCATGGGACTTGTAAAAAATAGAGTAGGGGAGAATAACTATCCACGAAGTACTGGGTCTAGTCAAGGACCCTTGTCATGTTTGATTGCCTTGTGCCAAGTATTGGTGTTAGTCGTAACCATCAGGCACGATTCCTCAAAGTGTTTATTTGTGAAAATGAAGTTTTATTAGTAGAGAAAGGCCACGTAACACAAAAAAATGGGTCTGAGGGTGGCTCCTTTTCACTCCGTGTCTCATCACTCTCTTGTCTCCTCTCCTCGTTTTTTCGTTTCTTTTCTCCTCCCTTTTGTTTACTTCTTATATACACCGTACTCATAGCCGTACCGTACACTCTACCCTCGCTCACAGAGCAGTTTCACGTAACAATGCATATGCAAAGCAACGAATTTTGCATATGCAAAGCAACGAATCACCGCCTCCTCTGGAGCGGTCGCTCTCCGAAATACTGCTGGAAAGGACTCCGTCGGAAACCGAGCAAGAAGAACCGATGGACACCGAAGCCGTCCTCGAACAGCTCATGGACCTGGAGGAGGACCCAGTATCACCGGTGGCCAAGAAAATGAGGCAAGCTAGCGAAGAACCCACAGCCGGCAGCACATCCGAGATGACTGAATCTGGAGTACATAGTGACTCCAGAGCTTCATCTCGTGCTCCCAGCCCAGCAGCCTCCGAAGTTCAAAGCTCCGCCCCCAATCCCAAAGAAGCCAAAGAAGAACCCACAACTGGCAGCACACCCGAGACGACTGAATCTAGAGTACAGAGTGACTCCAGAGCTTCGTCTCGTGCTTCCGGCCCAGCAACCTCCGAAATTGAAATCCTCGTTCCCGATCCCGAAGACAAAGCCAAGGAAGTATCCACAGCCGGCAGCGCATCAGAGATGACTGAATCCAGAGTACAGAGTGACTCTGGAGCTTCGTCTCGTGCTCCCGGTCCAACAGCTCCCACGATCTCAGCTTTAGAACCCGATTTGGTCCTACCGGAGCGTAAGCTCCCAGCGAATTTGGTTGAGAACGAACACCATCCTTGGGAAAACAGCTACAACAAGGACCTGGGGCATGTACCAAAGAACGTCGCCAAGGCCATCGCAGCGGCAACAACCATCGAAGACGTCCAGGAATTCCGGAACAAATCCGTCCAATGGGCTCGCGCCATCACACCGTCTGGAGGACCAACTCTAAAAGGACGATTTGTCGAAGAAATGAAGACCATCAAGAACCCGCCCCAGACACCAGGCATCATCTACATCCTGAAGTCATCAAACGGTAATCTATGGATGGCTACTCCGCTCAACCTCGAGGTGTCACATCCCGACAGGCCGGATCTGCACGGGGCCTACCTGTCAACATTCTCGGAGGATCTGCTAAACGGAACGCAGCTCCACCACAACAACTTCCTCCAGGAGACGCAGTTTATGTGACCGAAATGAGACCCAGGCCGAAGAGGGAGACGGAGGACATCGCAACCCATTGGAAAGACATCCATACAAAGGAGACCAAGGGATTCTGGGACATCTCGAAATTCTACACCCTCGAACGAACTTACAAGGACGCCCTGACATCACGCATGCCGCACAGTAAGAAGAATTCGAAGAACACCACGGTCACCGCCGCCGGAGTCAATGTCCCGATCTCAGTCAGGACCGAGCTGTACCAGGCAGCAAAAATCCCAAATGCGCCCAACGCGAAGGCCCGTGGAAGGATATTCCTGTCCTCGTTGCAACCAGGAAAACTGCTGGCTTCCATCATCCCAGGGAAGCCGAGGAACATGGTCCTGGCTCAGGCTTGCGTCAAGGAAACCTTCGTCACGGTATACCCCAGCGTGCTCTCTTTTCAGCACGTCTCCGCTGAGGAAGCAGAATCTCTGCGACACCCGGACGTCTTCAAGGACTGGACCCCACAGAAGCCCGATCCCCTCCGAGCAATGATCCGATCAGCGTTCCTGGCGTTCTCCGGAACCTTGGCCGTGGCAAATCAGAACAAGGACTTGCAGCCAAAAGTCACCATCGCCGACAAAGTCAGTCTGGTCAGAGGCCGCCCCATCATCACGTGCGACATCCGAAGCCTGTACGGACAGCCGCACCCAGAAAAATGGACCCGAGGAACCAAGCTGGTTATGGAAACGGAGGACAGGCCGTACGACGTCGAAATTGAGAGCGCAACACCTGATCTTGGCAAGATCACTCTCACTCTGAGACCAATGTCGAGCAAACCAACCGTCTGTGACGCGGCCAAGAACTGGAAAGGGCAGCAAGTGATCCTCGTGCAGCAGCTGGAAAACAACAAACGCAGTTTCCAGACATTCCCGTTGGTCAAGGATTACCAGGAGATGCGAAAGGACGCTCCCATCCGCCTCCTACTCGAAGCCGTGCTTGGAGGCAACAAGATTGCAAGACAGGAGGTCAGAGACCAGGAGGTAAAAGTTGCACTGAAAGGATGTCCCCTCACAACCGAGCAGAAGAACTACGTCAATGGTTTTGTACGCTCCAAGCACCCAGCGGTCGTAGCAGATTCTCCATTTGGAACGGGAAAGACGTACCTCATCATCGTCGCGCTGCGCTTGGCTGCGCTCGAGCTGGACAAGGACAAGATTCACATGACGACAGCGGTCACAAATGGAGCGGTGGCAGCCTTGGTTTCGACATTCCTCAAGTTCCCAGAGGACAAGAAGATTCGGGCCGTACGCGTCATCTCCCCTTCGAACCACGATCAGATTGAAGAGAAGGTACGCACCCCAATCGACTACCCAACGTTGGCGATCAGTACACATGTCAAGAAGGTAGACTCCGAGACTGGCGAGGACAGAGAGCCTTGCCATCTCGCGAGGACTGCAGTACAACATCTCGTCAGAGATAACGCCAACGCCTTGGAGGGATGGTGCCCAAAGAACCAGCAACTCCAATCTGTCTTTCAAACCAAAGAGGAACCCTCCTTTTCCTGCTGGTCTACGTTTTTAAAAATCTACAAACGGAACGTGCTTTTTGGAACAGCAGCCTCGATGATTGAGTTCTTGTACGATGGACCACTCAAAAACCACAAAAACACGATTATCACCAACCAGATCGACGAAGCTTCGCAATTCCCCATGCACCAGTTGATTACTCTGGGATCACTGTGCCCGAATGCGCGGTACGCTCTGATTGGGGACATTCGACAGTTGGCTCCTTATGCGCACACCGAGTTGCCGAACGAGTTCAAGAAGATTGCGGTAGGAGCGTTGCTGGAAAGTGCCACCAAGTCGATTCCCGTCTTCTCCATCATGACGGTCAGACGATGCCCGCAGAAGCTCACACAAGTCTGCTCGGACCTCTTCTACAACGGGAAGCTCAAGTCAGCACGCAGCCCCGTGGAGCCAAAGCCGTACACGGAGTGTTTGGGCATCGAGAGCAAGTTCCCAATCCAAATCATCAGCACGCAAGGAGAGGAGAGGACCAGTTAGCAGGGACGTCACGCGTCAACATCGAGGAAGCAGGGATCGCCGCGGCCATGGTCGAGAAGATCCAGAAGGCGCACCCGAGCAAGACGGTGGCTGTCCTCACATTCTACAAGGCTCAGTGTGGACTTCTGTCAAGGATGGAGGCGCTGAACAACTCCTTCGTGGGAACGATAGACGCATCTCAAGGCCTGGAGTTTGACGTGACGATCGTACTAACCACGAAGAGCTCGGACTTCAATTCCAAAGATGCCAAGGAAGATCAAACGGCGTTCGTGGAGGACGTCCGGCGCATCAACGTCGCCCTGTCAAGAGCAAAGGGCCAAGTTTTCGTGCTTCTCAACAGGAAGGCCGCCGAGACTTCGAAAATCTGGAATCTATTCTTCCGCAAGGTTCCAAAGGGATCGACGCACCGAGGAAGCAGATTCGTGCAGCATTAAAAAGGGACACAAGCAAAGCAATATGCCTCGTTTTTGTTCTATTAATGTTCCACACAAAAGAAACATCCAGTAATTATATAAGTACGTGTGAGTTTACCCATGCAAAAAGGGGTATAAGCTAGTATCTTAAGTTTTGAGATCTCAGGTTTCAGGACCAGGGTCGGTCCTAGCATAAGAGGGAAAGTGTAAGGAATATTCATATTCCTTAGCTTTGCCTGTATCTTAGTCTCATGACGTCACCCATTCCCGGGATCAAACCCGGAACTATTCGTCATCTGGGAAGGGCTCAGATATTGCCTTTTCCCTCTCCAGAGAAAGCACACTATCCTCCTTTCCAGAAGGCATCCAAACTAGAAAGGATTAGGATTCCTCAAAGACTGTCCAGAACAGATCTCTGAGACCCTCTTACATATCAATACTATTTCTAACCATTCCATCTTACAGACCCTTCTCATCCGCCTGCTCTCTCCGTCTCCGCGTCCTCCCTCAACATCTCGCCGGATGCACTTTGAGCCCAGCAGACACGCCACCACCGTCTCCAGGAGCCCACGCACCGTGCCCTCCGCTGCCGGCACACTCTCTCGCCGCACGCTGCCGACCATAAGCTCATCCGGACCCCGCCTCCACATTCCAATCGGACTATAAATACCGACATT
>NW_026526059.1:0-12631 GCF_010183535.1 Caenorhabditis remanei
TGGAAAACACTCAAATAAACACAAAATTATGTTGAATTAGCTTTTCAACTCCTGAGCATCGTGCTAGAGCTCCAGAAGTCAAAAGTAGTGCCCTCGGGGAAATCATCATAACTCATCAAAAAATGCTCCAAATCGATTAAAACATGTACCAAAATACGCGTTTTGAGTTTTTCTACTAACCAACATTAAAAAGTTACAATTTTAGAAAAAATAATTTTCAAATTTTTTTCAGTCAAAAATTATTTTATTCCCATTTTCCCAATTTCCGATATTTTCTGGCTATAAAACGTGCATACCTTTCAAAAACTTTATGCAAAGTGCTTTATCACAAATAACAAAACACATGCATGTGTTCCTCGTTGCGTATTTATTGTGAGGACTCGGAGAACTACAGGGTTATGAGGGTACCTTGCCACCGGCAACTTCCCCCCTTTACAGAAACCGGGCCCCGACCGGTTCGAGTACTCTCACAGATACGACTTACATTCTTCTCCCCTTATCTCACACCACCTAGCCTAAACTCAGTCACACCACCCTAACATCAAAATAATCAAAACGTTGTCTTTAGGAGACCTCAATAATTTTACCCTACTACTAAAACAAACAATTAATTAACAATTTGGATTGTCCACCAAGATGACATCACTGGTGACTCCATTTGTCCTCCTTTATCCGTGGCTCCGAAGTCACCGACTCCTTACTCAGTTGGGCCACCACCACATTCTCCGTCGTCCTCGCCTCCAGGAACTCCAGCAGTTGTTCCCACGTTTTGAACTTTTCGTCCGCACTCGCAGCCGAATCGCTCCACTTTACACGACCGGCAGTTGTCCAACTCCGTTTCCAACTTTCCACCAATCCCGATTTTGCACCATCCATTTTGTATGGAATGATCGTGATCTCCTTCACTTCCTCAGCTAACTTTCGCACCAAGTCACCCAACTTTTGGTTCGTCTCCTCGTCCTCCGTGAGCTCTAACAAGAATACGATCGATTCCACATTCGCAAAATCGAATCTATTCTTCCACGTGTTCAGCGCACTTTTCCGATACTCAAAGATGGATTTACCCTTCACGCCGATTCTCGGAGTTATGAGAATCTTCGATTCTCTAATCACCGTCTTCTTTGGCTTCATCCCTTCTTTTTTCTCCTCCGTCACTGTATCCACAGCGATTTCCTTGCTCCTCTCCGCAGTTTTTCCGGAAGGTTTCGTGTTTTCCACCCGGATTCCCAGATTTCCCACCATGAAAACCTTCTTCTCCTCACTACTCGTCGCATCTCTTTTTCTTCTTTTGCACATCCATTCTTTCCTGTTTCCACTCCACCGAAACTCCAATACTTTCGAATGCGTTCGTTCCAAGCAGCATTATTTCGGCATCGTTCTCAACGAGCTGAAAAACTACTTCCGCCTTCCTATCTTTCACTTGAATCGGTACTTCGATTGCTGAATGATACGCATCTTCTTTTTCGAAGTATCGATCACTTCGAAGCTCGGTTTCCCTAACCTTTTCACCACGTCCACCCAATTTCGGCAACCCTTCTTCAGTCCATCCCATGCTCCAGTTGACATCACCGACACCGCGGCTCCACTGTCGATCACCATTCTCCGCTCTTGTCCCAGCAACTTAACCGTCTCCACAGCTACTTTGCCTACACCTTCTCCTTTTCCTCTTACTTCCACACTTTGCACTGGCTTCGATGGGCATTGACGCGCCAGGTGTCCCACACCTCCACACGAAAAACATTTCTGCTCCATCCAGTACCGGTTTTCCCCACTTTCTTTTTCCGCCACATCTTTCTCGCCGTCATTTTCAGCTTTTGGACGTTCCTTCCAGCATTCAGAATATCGACTCTTCTGGCAATTTCCACGACGCTGTTCGTTTTCTTGTTGCAGCACGATATCTTTCAGATGATCGTACTGTTCTTCCAACGATAACTCGAAACGCTTCATTATGAGCATTTTGTGCAACGTCTCATCTGCGCGTGCCGCTTTCATCAGCTTTGTTGTTCTCATCTGAGACAACGTCTCCTGCTTCACCTCCGGGAACGCCTCGACCACTTCTCTACTTCCACGAGATACTCCCACATCTTCTGGTCCGACCTCTTCTCCAGCCCTTCAAACTCGTTCAACGCTTCGATCTTGCTATCTCCTTGTCGCTTTCGCAGCTTTTGCTCAAACTCTTCGAACAGCGACTGTATCGATCTTTCGAATCTTTTCGGCAGTGTTTTGAACAGTGACTTAGCTGCCCCTTTCAAAAACTTTCCCTCCAAGATTGCGACCAGCTCGTAATCATTCTCCGTAACATGGTTGTACTTCAACAAGAATGCCCGTTTGAACTGTTTGAACTCGCCAGTTCCATCAAACGTTTTTGGCTCCGGTAATGCCGACGACTTCAACATCCTGTTCATACATTGCATCATATCGTTGACTTCGCTACTTCCAGAGTGACTCAACGTTTTCCTGCTAAACGCGTCTTCTCCTCCTTTCTTCCCTGCTCCTCTCATCGTTTCTCTCGATGTCCCAATTTTCCACCTTCTCGCACCAGCTTCTGCTTCCTTGGGTTTCGTCCCACAAGCCATACGGCTTGCGTTCCTGCCGCTCCTCGAATTGCAACCTTGTTTCGTCCTCCACTTTGACGCTGCTAGCGATGATTTTAGTGAACTTCTTCACATTCTTTCTTCTCTCCTTCACGCTCATTTGAGTTTCCACAACAATCATCCGATTGTCGTCCACTTTCGACGTTGACCGCTTCGACGATGTTTTGTCGCTCATCTTCTGCGTTGTTGTCCGTAAACTAAGTTTCATTCATTCAAAACTGTTTACAATTCGTTGATAATCCAATCGACGAAAAGTTATTTTTTGATTTCTCCGATACTTCCTCCAAATTTCCACGTTATTCAACGCCAGAAACTGCCGACAACCGGTAAATAATTTCTCTCTGTTTATCCAAACAGAAAAAAATAAACCAGAAGATTACAGAAAACAAGGAAAAATAACGAAAATTAAGAAAGACGGTTCGGCCCCCAAGTTGCCCGCGTACGAATACGGGGTGATAGGGTCCTGATAAAATAAGACGACAAATACACAGTTTCTTACAATAAATTTACTTTATTGCAAGAAAATACAATAAGAGAGCGTAAAACTTACAAAACAAAGGTAAAGCACCAACGCTAAAATTAGAACTAAACTCTGAAAGCCAACCGACTTCAGAAAACTTCTTGCTGCCACGTGGAGTACACGTGTCCACGTGAACTGACGCGCTGACGTTACGGTAGGCGCGTGAGGCTTTGGCGGAGTGTCGTTGCGTATTTATTGTGAGGACTCGGAGAACTACAGGGTTATGAGGGTACCTTGCCACCGGCAACTAATACATTGTGAAGGGAAAAGAAAAGAATTGACATTTTAGGTAATGACATTCCAATACGGAATAGTAAAGGAGAAAAAATTATCAGACAGGTGGGAGAGATAGATAAGAGTCATGGGTGTTCTGGGGAATTTGACAGTCTGACATAGGCATAACAGAAGGGAAAGTGAGATGCGCCAGCAATGAATTCGTACAGAAGGAGTAATTGAGCTCTGAGTCTACGGTGTCTAATAGAGTGCACAGAGAGGAGTTCCAAGCGATGCGCGTAGAAAAACACGAGATGTTGCAACGCTAGAGAGTTTTCTAGAGAATACTCTGAGGGTGAATTCCAGAAGTCTAGAAAGACGAGATGAGGGGACAGGCTGAAAATAACAGAACAATGGATAGGAAGCACATAAGTTTTGAATAGGAAGGAGTAGAAAGCAGGGTTGCTAGACTTGAAAGATTTTAAGATCGGGGTGGAACGAAGACGGGCTAAAGCCACGGTAAGAATAATGTGAGCACGAAATTTGATCAGGTTCAACAAAAAGGCTAATGCCAATTATGTGTGCAACTATGGACCTACAGCTAATTTTCCACAATTCAAAAATAATAAACACGATTCTTCGTTAGCCAGTTTTGCAGATTTCTTGCTACATAATCCACGGGCTAGCACACAATGGTGGAAGGTTTAATTCAGTAATGAAGAATTTCCAACTTCCAAGATATTTTCAGGTATGACCATGTTATGTTGTTAGGAGAGCTTGACAGACAAGGAGGCAGAAAAGCAAAAGAACCAAAAATTGTATTGAATGGAATGACAATCATTACGGCAGAGTTTGACTATGAGAAAAGGAAACTGCATTTTCGTGATTCTTTCCAATACTTGCAAATGGGACTAACCAAGATGCCAGGGGTTATTGGTCTGGAGGGGGAGGCAAATGGCTTTTTTCCCCATCTCTATAATGATTTGGACAATTATGATAAAGAGTTAAAACGTTGCCAGCGTAGATGTACTATAGCCCACAGTTCATGGCACCTTCTACAAAGAAAGAATTTGATGACTGGTATGGAAAGTGGTGCCATGATGGATTCAAGTTACATGATAAGCTGCTAAAGTATTGCCAATCTGATGTTCGTATTCTCACGTTAACATTGATGTCTTTCATAGAGGTAAGTAAATAGTTTGAACCTGTTGGAATTTTGCTTTTTTACAGATGTGTGAATCAACTTTTAATGGTTGGAATCCAATAGTCAATGGATGTACTATAGCTTCCTATGTTATGTTCGTATTGAAACACGAATACATCAAAAAGGGAGATGTCGGATATATTCCCGAGAATGGCTATGGAGTTGGAAACAATTCAATGTTAGCGTTGAAATATATTCAATGGCTCGAGAAAAAAGATCCAACACTACATATGAAGTACAAATTACGTGGAGGAGAAGTCAAAATCGAAGCAAATGGATCTTCTTACTTTGCTGATGCTTTCAATGAGGCCACAAGGACGTTTTTGAGGTTTTTTTTCATTTTTGAGACAAACCCATTCCATTTACACATACACACTCACAGACCCCAAGGAAGACTGACCCTCACAACAAGTGAGATGAAGGAAACCTTTTTCTCTAAACTGTTTCAAATAGTATCGATGTTCATGTAATTTTTTCAGATTTATGGATGTGTATGGCACGGGTGCCCAACGTGTTACCCGGATCGTGACAAGAAATTTCCAATGAGACCCGACAAGACAATGGAAGGTTTGTATAAGGAAACAATGAAGAGAAAAAGATATTCTATATGAGTGATTCAATCTAAATTCTTTTTGGGAATGTGAAATATACGAAGAGATGGAAAAAGATAGAGAGATGCAAAAATCTTTTGAACTAGTAAGTTTCAAACTAATAGGCCAATCATAAAGTTTTCTTCAGAACAAGTACGATCAAAGACTCAAACCACGCGTAACATTGTATGGAGAAAGAACACAGGCATTTCGATCAATGGCAGTTGCACTTGAAGACACACTCCTAAATTTTTATTAATATTTTCATTCTTGCAATTAGGAATTGTGGGCCCACACAAGACGCAGCTATGGGATATTTACCTCAGAAAATAATGAAGAAGCTAATGTTTGTTCTTTGTAGAACTTGTGCGACTGATCAGAACATTGAAGGGAAGTGTATACATACGAAGGTCTCTGAAAGATTTTTGACTGGAGTATGGTGCACAGATGAGCTGAACAAGACCATTTCTAAAGGGTACAAGGTGCTCAAGTATCATGAAATCTGGCATTGGGCAGAAGAGGCTTGGGTCAAAGGAGGGTTTTTCGCCGATTACATTACATCAAACCACTATTGAAATTGAAAGACGAAAGTAGTGGGTGGCCAAAGGAAAATATGACAGATGAGGAAAAGAAAGCATACATCGCAAGAACATGGGAGATGGATGGAGTCAAACTGGATCCCTTGAAGACCATGAAGAACAAAACACTGCGAAGCCTGTGCAAAATTCCTCAACTCCACCTGGCGTAAGTAGAGATCTATTATCATTTAATTTTGTTCTTTTTCCAGGAAAATTTGCACGAAACCCAATGAAGGTTGAGACAAGACTCGTTTACAACAGTGATGGACTTGCAATGACCAATTTGTTCAACGACCCTAACTTTGAACTAACAGGAATGCTTCCTTATGGTGAACACAAGCATTTCATCTCAAAAAGACCCAAGAAAGACTTTCTCAAGACATCACCATTTACAAATCTTGCTATCGCAGCAATCACTACATGTGCGGCCAGATTTATTTATTTATTTTATTTTGAAATACGATTAAAGAATCGTGAAAGTGAGAATTAAATCAAATACAACCGAGTGTAGTTCAGAATAATTAGAGTAGATGTGGTACGATAGTAACGAGTTTACAATAGATGAGATGTGGGTGACGTTATATTAGACCTTATAAAAATGAGATTTATGATACATACATGTATATTAGTGAATACGTGGAATAGACCGGAATAATGGAACCAATCAGAAACCACCTGTGTCTTATTTGTGTGTACTATTAATGTTATGTGTGCCCTATTTGATAATTGTTGTTAACGCGCGATTTGTGAAAAAATGCCTCCTTAGCCTAGTTTTGCACTTCGTCCAGATGAACTTTGTTTGGGTTCGGGTCTTATTGTTTGTGTCTAGCTGGAAAAATTTGCTTGTGTCTATATCAACTTTCCCGACTAGCATTTTGGAGACGAATTTATGGTCTAAGTAGTTCTTTGCGATACGAGGGAAGAGAGGCCGAACATTTCGTTGCGTTTTAATGCAGTTTTAGTCGGGATAATCAATACTAATATATTTTCCTAACTCCCTGCTTTGAATTCTTCTGGTAAAAGAGTTCTGAACTGACTCAATTGATCGTATGTCACTTTTCTTCAGCGGGTTGGTCACTACTGTATCATACTCTAGAATGGGGAGTACAAACGTTTTATAATAGAATAAGTAGTCTGGGGTTGTCGCTAGATTTCTGGTTGAAGATTTGTGTTAGAACACACTTTGCATTATTCATTAATTTCCTCACGTCGGACTAATGAACCATCTATGCTATAGTCAAATATTTTTGGTTTGGTACCCAGGGTTATACAGGAAGTTCTTTCTTTATTGAGAGCTAGCCGATGGTCTTTTGATCATTTGATGATGGCCTCGATGGCTGCGGGGAGGGGCTAGCGACGGCGTCTTTTGGCAGAATCGCGTACAGTTTCAGATAAAGAAAAAAAGCGAATTGCTTACAGCGAGCATTTTGTGAAAGAGCACTCGGAATAGTTTTCACAAAGATGCCAAACAGCGCTGGCGAGATCACGGACCCCTGCGGAACCCCACAGATCGCTGTTCTTTTGCTAGAAAACGAAGAACCCCACTTTTACCTTAAAAACTCAATTTTTCAAAAATTCACTTATCCACGAGACTAAATTCTTATTAAACTTCAGTTCTTGGAGTTTATCAAGCAGCTGGCAATGAGGGACTCGATCGAAAGCTTTGGCGAAATCAAAATAGATTAGATCTACTTGGTGTCCCTTGTCAATTGCCTCAGTCCATTCATTCATTGGTTCTAACATACATATTGTTGTAGATTTCCTAGGCAGAAATCCGTGCTGGGAACTGTTCCAGAATTGGATATCGCTAAGATGACTATGAATTTATCGCAGTAGGCATCTTTCGAACACCCTACATATGTTAGATGTGATGCTAATGGGTCTGAAATCGGTGAGAGCCCATGGTTTGGCTATCTTATTTAGCGGCATAACTTTCAGCAATCCGGTATTTCCCCTGACATCATGAACGCGTTACAGATTTGAGCTATTTGACTACTTATTAGAGGAGCGATAACCTTTACAAACATGAAGGGGACTTCGTCGGGTGTTAGAGAACAGGAATCTGTGGGTGCAGGCGATCCATCCGGATGGGTAAGGTTGGGAACGATAATAGTTTTTGGCTTTAGTAATGTTTTTGCGTGGTGGGAAAACCTTAATTGTGCGAATTTCCTTGCGATTTTTTTCGCGATACAACAACCGAATACCTCGAAAATAGTGCCAGAGTCTCTGAAAACCCCGATTTATCGGCCTTTTTGCGAGTAATTCGGCAGAAATTCCCGAGAAATCAGCGATGGACTAATGTATCCCCTTTTCTCCGGAAAAGTTGAGATTTTCGATTTTCGCAGGAATTTGGACTCCATTTGCTCGAAGACCGCTCGCATCGACCGTTTGCTTGATGTTGTCGTGCCTCGCAGCTTGTTGGCTATCATCATGTACCCGTTTTTTTCTCGTACGATCCTCCAATCAACACGGAAAATCCAGACAATAAAATCGGCGGACAACCGCAATGAGACGCTTCTAACTGTTTTCCGTGTCTATCGCTCATAACTTGTGTATTTCGGATCACGTACTAACTTCAAAGAAGTCGAGTCAGTATCACCGTATAAAGATAATCATCGCGATATGACAAAGTCAACAACTACTAATTACAGTAACCCAACTCTTAAAATGTATCGTTTTCGAATGAACCAAATTGAGTATTGGCGAACCAACGCTACTTGATGATTCACCGATCCCGATACAAACTCAACAACTACTAACTTATAGTGACCCAACTCTAAAATTGTACCGTTTTCGAATGAACCAAATTGAGTATTGGCGAACCAACGCTACTTGATGATTCACCGATCCCGATACAAACTCAACAACTACTAACTTATAGTGACCCAACTCTAAAATTGTACCGTTTTCGAATGAACCAAATTGAGTATTGGCGAACCAACGCTACTTGATGATTCACCGATCCCGATACAAACTCAACAACTACTAACTTATAGTGACCCAATTCTAAAATTGTACCGTTTTCGAATGAACCAAATTGAGTATTGGCGAACCAACGCTACTTGATGATTCACCGATCCCGATACAAACTCAACAACTACTACTATATATAGTAACCCAACTCTAAAGATGTATCGTTTCCGGTAAAACCAAATTGAATATTGGCGCGTTTCGAAGAACGCGTAGCCAACGCTTCTCAATGATTCACCGATAACGACACAAAGCCAACAACTACTAATTACAGTAACCCAACTCTAAAGATGTATCGTTTCCGGTAAAACCAAATTGAATATTGGCGCGTTTCGAAGAACGCGTAGCCAACGCTTTCAATGATTCACCGATAACGACACAAACTCAACAACTACTACTTATAGTAACCCAACTCTAAAATTGTACCGTTTTCGAATGAACCAAATTGAGTATTGGCGAACCAACGCTACTTGATGATTCACCGATCCCGATACAAACTCAACAACTACTAACTTATAGTGACCCAATTCTAAAATTGTACCGTTTTCGAATGAACCAAATTGAGTATTGGCGAACCAACGCTACTTGATGATTCACCGATCCCGATACAAACTCAACAACTACTAACTTATAGTGACCCAACTCTAAAATTGTACCGTTTTCGAATGAACCAAATTGAGTATTGGCGAGCCAACGCTACTTGATGATTCACCGATCCCGATACAAACTCAACAACTACTACTTATAGTGACCCAATTCTAAAATTGTACCGTTTTCGAATGAACCAAATTGAGTATTGGCGAACCAACGCTACTTGATGATTCACCGATCCCGATAAACATACAACTCAACACTACTAACTTATAGTGACCCAATCTAAAATTGTACCGTTTTCGAATGAACCAAATTGAGTATTGGCGAACCAACGCTACTTGATGATTCACCGATCCCGATACAAACTCAACAACTACTAACTTATAGTGACCCAACTCTAAAATTGTACCGTTTTCGAATGAACCAAATTGAGTATTGGCGAGCCAACGCTACTTGATGATTCACCGATCCCGATACAAACTCAACAACTACTAACTTATAGTGACCCAATTCTAAAATTGTACCGTTTTCGAATGAACCAAATTGAGTATTGGCGAACCAACGCTACTTGATGATTCACCGATCCCGATACAAACTCAACAACTACTAACTTATAGTGACCCAATCTAAAATTGTACCGTTTTCGAATGAACCAAATTGAGTATTGGCGAACCAACGCTACTTGATGATTCACCGATCCCGATACAAACTCAACAACTACTAACTTATAGTGACCCAACTCTAAAATTGTACCGGTTTTCCGAATGAACAAATTGAGTAGTGGCGAGCCAACGCTACTTGATGATTCCACCGATCCCGATACAAACTCAACAACTACTACTTATAGTGACCCAACTCAAAATGTACCGTTTTCGTAATGAACCAAATTAGTATTGGCGAACCAACGCTACTTGATGATTCACCGATCCCGATAC
This sequence comes from Caenorhabditis remanei, assembly GCF_010183535.1. Classification (NCBI taxonomy): domain Eukaryota; kingdom Metazoa; phylum Nematoda; class Chromadorea; order Rhabditida; family Rhabditidae; genus Caenorhabditis; species Caenorhabditis remanei. The sequence continues at coordinate 10,199 of NW_026526059.1, forward strand.
AAACGTCAAACAACTACTAACTTATAGTGACCCAATTCTAAAATTGTACCGTTTTCGAATGAACCAAATTGAGTATTGGCGAGCCAACGCTACTTGATGATTCACCGATCCCGATACAAACTCAACAACTATAACTTATAGTGACCCAAATTCTAAAATGTACCGTTTTCGATGAACCAAATTGAGTATGGCGAACAACGCTACTTGATGATTCACCGATCCCGATACAAACTCAACAACTACTAACTTATAGTGACCCAACTAAAATTGTACCGTTTTCGAAGTGAACCCAAATTGAGTATTGGCGCTGAACCAACGCTACTTGATGATCACCGATCCCGATTACAAACTCAACAACTATAACTTATAGTGACCCCAATTCTAACAATTGTACCGTTTTCGAATGAACCAAATTGAGTATTGGCGAACCACCGCTACTTGATGATTCACCGATCCCGATACAAACTCAACAACTAATAACTATAGTGACCCAATCTAAAATTGTACCGTTTTCGAATGAACCAAATTGAGTATTGGCGAACCAACGCTACTTGATGATTCACCGGATCCCGATACAAACTCAACAACTACTAACTTATAGTGACCCCAATTCTAAAATGTACCGTTTTTCGCAATGACACAAATTGAGTATTGGCGGAAAACCAACGCGACTTGATTGATTCACCGATCCCGAGACAACTCAACAACTACTAACTTATAGTGACCCAACTTCTAAAATTGTACCGTTTGCGAATGAACCAAATTGAGTATTGGCGGAGATCAAACGCTACTTGAGATTCACCGATCCCGATACAAACTCAAACAACTACTACTTATAGTGAACCCAACTCTAAAATTGTACGTTTTCGAATGAACCAAATTGAGTATTGGCGTAAACCAACGCTTCTGATGATTCACCGATCCCGAATACAAACTCAACAACTACGAATATAGTAACCCAACTCTAAAATTGTACCGTTTTCGGAATAACCATAATTGAGTATTGGGAACCACAACGCTACTTGATGATTCACCGATCACGATACAAACTCACAACTACTAACTTAAGTGACCCACTCTAAATTGTACCGTTTTCGAATGAACCAAATTGAGTATTGGCGAACCAACGCTACTTGATGATCACCGATCCCGATACAAACTCAACAACTACTAACTTATAGTGACCCAATTCTAAAATTGTACCGTTTCGAATGAACCAAATTGAGTATTGGCGAACCAACGCTACTTGATGATTCACCGAGCCCGATACAAAATCAACAACTACTAACTTATAGTGACCCAATCTAAAATTGTACCGTTTTCGAATGAACCAAATTGAGTATTGGCGAACCAACGCTACTTGATGATTCACCGATCCCGATACAAACTCAACAACTACTAACTTATAGTGACCCAATTCTAAAATTGTACCGTTTTCGAATGAACCAAATTGAGTATTGGTGAACCAACGCTACTTGATGATTCACCGATCCCGATACAAACTCAACAACTACTAACTTATAGTGACCCAATCTAAAATTGTACCGTTTTCGAATGAACCAAATTGAGTATTGGCGAACCAACGCTACTTGATGATTCACCGATCCCGATACAAACTCAACAACTACTAACTTATAGTGACCCAATTCTAAAATTGTACCGTTTTCGAATGAACCAAATTGAGTATTGGCGACCAACGCTACTTGATGATTCACCGATCCCGATACAAACTCAACAACTACTACTTATAGTGACCCAACTCTAAAATTGTACCGTTTTCGAATGAACCAAATTGAGTATTGGCGAACCAACGCTACTTGATGATTCACCGATCCCGATACAAACTCAACAACTACTAACTTATAGTAACCCAACTCTAAAATTGTACCGTTTTCGAATGAACCAAATTGAGTATTGGCGAGCCAACGCTACTTGATGATTCACCGATCCCGATACAAACTCAACAACTACTACTTATAGTGACCCAATTCTAAAATTGTACCGTTTTCGAATGAACCAAATTGAGTATTGGCGAACCAACGCTACTTGATGATTCACCGATCCCGATACAAACTCAACAACTACTAACTTATAGTGACCCAACTCTAAAATTGTACCGTTTTCGAATGAACCAAATTGAGTATTGGCGAGCCAACGCTACTTGATGATTCACCGATCCCGATACAAACTCAACAACTACTACTTATAGTAACCCAACTCTAAATGTATCGTTTCCGGTAAAACCAAATTGATATTGGCGCGTTTCGAAGACGCGTAGCCAACGCTTCTCAATGATTCACCGATAACGACCCAAAGCCAACAACTACTATTACAGTAACCCAACCATTAAATGTATCGTTTCCCGGTAAAACCAAATTGAATATTGGCGCGTTCGAAGAACGCGTAGCCAACGCTTCTCAATGATTCACCGAT
>NW_026526060.1:0-27364 GCF_010183535.1 Caenorhabditis remanei
AGATACGGCCGTTTTCACAGTGAAATTCATGAAACTTTAAAAGTATAGAACTCCTCCTACGCTGAATAAAAATTCAACTTTTTGGGCTTAATAGACTCGAAAAACACTAACTTAAAAAAGTTCGGGAATTGTTTTTGGAAAAATTGTCACAGACACTTTAAATTCCCAAAAAACTGCATTTCAAGCCAAAAAATGGGGTCTAAAATTTGAATTCGCGCCGAAATTGCGAAATGCGTCAACAAAAATCGGCAAGTGCGCAAACAAAAACACGCGAAACGCGCAACACCGCACCTTGCTTTATCGGAAGCGGGGGAGACTGTGCCACGGTGTTTGGTGGGAGGTATAGTGGGAGTGTGGAATAGAATTAAACTAGAAAGAATAGAGATGAATTTAGCGTACTTTTCAGAGGGGGATGCGAGGGTACTAAAAACTATGTCCCAGTCGGTAGAGGCAAGCGCTGCGTTTAAAGCACTAAAGTTTCATTTTCGGTAATTTAGGCGGTTGGAGGGTTTATGCGCTTGGAGGGTGCTGATAGTATTAACATAAGGCGGGCTGAAAACACAGTGGATAGATAGATGATCGGAATTCAGGAGAGGTGGGATTCTTTCAAGTTTGTAGATAGGAACGTCGTCAGAAGAGATGATGAGGTCCAGGATATTCGAGGATGTTGTACCGAGTCTAGTGGGAAAAGTGATGTGTTGGGTGAGCCCACGCGAATTCAAGAAGCTTTGGAACTTATGGAGAGAAGGACGGTTAAGTCCCCAGGAGATTTCGGGAAAATTGAAGTCTCCCATGAGGAGACAAGAATCAAGGGGGAGAACTACGTTGAGATGATTCATGAGAGCTTCAGATTCAGAGACATGAAGGTCTGGAGGTCTGTAGACAGTGCAGAGGGTAAAAGGAGCAAATTTGTCAGAAAAAGAGTCAGAAGGAGCAATCATGCAAGCTAGTATTTCGGATTTGTGGAGGGGGTAGTGGAAAGAATTATTGATTTCTATTGGTGATACGGTAAAGATGGTTTTGGAGAGTATGGCGACTCCACCCCCTCTAGATTTATGATGGACGGCGGGATCTCGATCAAACCTTGTGATGTTTATATCATGAGAAGAGAAAAGAGATGAAGGTACTGATTGATCAAGAAAGGTTTCAGTAAGTATTAGAAGGTGGTGTTCAGAAGATCGAAAGAAATCAATAATTAAGGAAATTTTGGAAAGGCTGGCGACGCTGCGTACGTTAGAGAGCACTATGTCGATTCGTATGTCAGACTGTTCAATGAGGCTAGCCGGAGAAGAGGAAGAAAGGTTGGAAACATCGGAAGAAGGAAGTGGTAAAAAAAATTAGAGTGAGAAGTTAGAGGAGATGGAAATTGGCAAGAGAGTTGACAGGCGATTAGAGAAAAGGGCGAGGATTTTTGTTGAGTTTATATTCAATGTCGACCATGATGAACTTGGAGGATTTTTCTTCAAGTTGTTGTCGTATACAAACTTGCGAGACTCGTACAATTTCTTCAGTTCCTCTCTCGTGAGATCTCTAGCTCTTGGTCGGCTCTGGATAGAAGAGAGTGACGGATCCGCGTTCTTGGCTTTGAAAAATCCATTCAGAAATTTGTCTCTCTCAGAATTCGATGCGAACTGCAACTTGAGAGGCCGGCATGCAGTTTTAGACGGATGGCGGTGGGCTTGAGATGGAGAGGGCAGTCCGTGCTTAGCGCTGAATGTTGAGAAGAATTCCAAGTCACGTTTCTCTTGTTCTGGATCATCCTTCGAGTCCGGGAATCTCTCGATGACGCGCGGGTCGCTTTGTCCAGCATTTTGGCTGCTTCTTGCGCAATGGAAAGCGTAGAAAGTTGCTTTGGCAGGTTTTTAGAAGAGATTTCGGCGTAACTAGTAGGACGGCACTCATCGCCATTTCGAGGAAGAAAAAGAGAAGACGTCGTTGTTTGAGTGGCAGAAGACAGGTTCCCCAATGGCCGGGGGGTCCTGTGCCATGGGGCAAGCACTAGAGAGACGTTCACTTACTTTAGTGGAACAGGTTTCCATGAGGCAGGCTTGAAGTTCGTTGACTTGACGAGTCAACTTGAGAACATGGTCATAAAGAGCACGATAGTCTTCGTAGGCAACAAATTTGGGTGGGGCGTCATTCGAGTCAGTTTCAGTGAGAGCCCGTTTGACACGGGGTCCCCTACCATTCAGCATGATCAAATTCGGAATAAATATTTAGCAGCGAATATAGAATAGAAGTTCAGAATATAGATATAGTATAGGTCAGAATATGATCCAAGAAAATCAATACCAGAGGATAGGGAGGGCGGGTGCACTAGACGAGGACACACACGGGGAATGAGGACACACACGGGGAATGAGGACACACACGGGGAATGAGGACACACACGGGGAATGAGGACACACACGGGGAATGAGAACACACACGGGGAATGAGGACACACACGGGGAATGAGGACACACACGGGGAATGAAGACTATCGTGCTCTTTATGACCATGTTCTCAAGTTGACTCGTCAAGTCAACGAACTTCAAGCCTGCCTCATGGAAACCTGTTCCACTAAAGTAAGTGAACGTCCTCTCTAGTGGGCTTGCCCCATGGGCACAAGGACCCCCCGGCCATTGGGGAACCTGTTCTTCTGCAACTCAAACAACGACGTCTTCTCTTTTTCTTCCTCGAATGGCGATGAGTGCCGTCCTACTAGTTACGCCGAAATCTCTTCTAAAAACCTGCCAAAGCAACTTTCTACGCTTTCCATTGCGCAAGAAGCAGCCAAAATGCTGGACAAAGCGACCCGCGCCGTCATCGAGAGATTCCCGGACTCGAAGGATGATCCAGAACAAAGAAACGTGACTTGGAATCTTCTCAACATTCAGCGCTAAGCACGGACTGCCCTCTCCATCTCAAGCCCCACCGCCATCCGTCTAAAACTGCATGCCGGCCTCTCAGTTGCGTTCGCATCGAATTCTGAGAGAGACAAATTTCTGAATGGATTTTCAAAGCCAAGAACGCGGATCCGTCACTCTCTTCTATCCAGAGCCGACCAAGAGCTAGGAGAGATCTCACGAGAGAGGAACTGAAGAAATTGTACGAGTCTCGCAAGTTTGTATACGACAACAACTTGAAAGAAAAATCCTCCAAGTTCATCATGGTCGACATTGAATATAAACTCAACAAAAATCCTCGCCCTTTTCTCTAATCGCCTGTCAACTCTCTTGCCAATTTCCATCTCCTCTAACTTCTCACTCTAATTTTTTTTACCACTTCCTTCTTCCGATGTTTCCAACCTTTCTTCCCTCTTCTCCGGCTAGCCTCATTGAACAGTCTGACATACGAATCGACATAGTGCTCTCTAACGTACGCAGCGTCGCCAGCCTTTCCAAAATTTCCTTAATTATTGATTTCTTTCGATCTTCTGAACACCACCTTCTAATACTTACTGAAACCTTTCTTGATCAACCAGTACCTTCATCTCTTTTCTCTTCTCATGATATAACATCACAAGGTTTGATCGAGATCCCGCCGTCCATCATAAATCTAGAGGGGGTGGAGTCGCCATACTCTCCAAAACCATCTTTACCGTATCACCAATAGAAATCAATAATTCTTTCCACTACCCCCCTCCACAAATCCGAAATACTAGCTTGCATGATTGCTCCTTCTGACTCTTTTTCTGACAAATTTGCTCCTTTTACCCTCTGCACTGTCTACAGACCTCCAGACCTTCATGTCTCTGAATCTGAAGCTCTCATGAATCATCTCAACGTAGTTCTCCCCCTTGATTCTTGTCTCCTCATGGGAGACTTCAATTTTCCCGAAATCTCCTGGGGACTTACCGTCCTTCTCTCCATAAGTTCCAAAGCTTCTTGAATTCGCGTGGGCTCACCCAACACATCACTTTTCCCACTAGACTCGGTACAACATCCTCGAATATCCTGGACCTCATCATCTCTTCTGACGACGTTCCTATCTACAAACTTGAAAGAATCCCACCTCTCCTGAATTCCGATCATCTATCTATCCACTGTGTTTTCAGCCCGCCTTATGTTAATACTATCAGCACCCTCCAAGCGCATAAACCCTCCAACCGCCTAAATTACCGAAAATGAAACTTTAGTGCTTTAAACGCAGCGCTTGCCTCTACCGACTGGGACATAGTTTTTAGTACCCTCCCATCCCCCTCTGATAAGTACGCTAAATTCATCTCTATTCTTTCTAGTTTAATTCTATCCCACACTCCCACTATACCTCCCACCAAACACCGTGGTCCATCCAATCTTGCCAGACAGCTCAAGCGTGTTCGCTTCTCCTACTCAAAAGCCCTTAAGTCACCCACTCCCGCGCCCGATTTAATGCGTAAATTTCAAACTCGCATAAAGAAAATTCAGCATGACATCAAAAAACAATTATTCCGCCGGGAAAAACATATATTATCCACCGTCCACAGTAGATCAGCGCTTGCTTTAATCAATAAACGGCTCAAATGTAGGTCTACAATTCCCCATCTATCCATTGGCTCAGACCTTATTACTTCAGATTCCTCTAAAGCATCCATATTTGCTGCCGAATTCCTCTCCAACTACAACACTAGCACCCACTCTCCACCTACCTTGGTTCCCAATAACCCCTCTTCTCCCGCCCACCCTCAGTCTTCCAGAGACACTTTTTCCCCTTGGGTAATCGAGCAAGTCATCTCCAAAATTCCCCCAAAATGTGGGTTCTCCCTTCACCTAGCCAATTATTTCATAATCAAAAACTGCGCCACCAGCCTTGCCCTACCTCTCTCCATCATTTATTCTGAATCCCTCGAGTCCTCTGTTGTCCCCAGCGCTTGGAAACATGGGACTATTATCCCAGTTTTCAAAAAAGGGAACCCCTCATCCCCGCAAAACTATCGTCCCATCACGCTCACCGATCCATTCGCCCGCATTTTTGAAAGAATACTTTGCCGTCAAATTAGAACGGACCTAGGTCACAGATTCTCCATCCACCAGCACGGATTTCTTGCCCGCCGTTCCTGCCCTAGTTCCCTGGTCTACTCTACCGCAAACTATAGAAGAATCCTGAAAACTCATCATTCTCTAGACGTTGTCTTCTTTGACTTCAAGAAAGCATTTGATAAGGTAGATCACATTATTTTGCTCAAAAAACTTGCAAACTTTGGTCTGTCAAACCCTCACATCTCCTGGTTCGAAGCTTTCCTCAAAGAACGCACCTTCTCAGTAATGGTTAACGGATCCCTAGACAATAAAATTTCTCCTATTCCCTCGGGTGTTCCGCAAGGAACTGTATCAGGTCCCCTATTATTCTTAATCTACATAAACGACCTACTCCTGAAACTCCCACCAAACATTCCAGTCCAAGAAGCAAAGTATGCATACATGTTCCGAAGTATTCGAAAATGTCTGTCGGACATTTTCTGAATACATGTTCCGAAGTATTCGAAAATGTCTGTCGGACATTTTCTGAATACATGTTCCGAAGTATTCGAAAATGTCTGTCGGACATTTTCTGAATACATGTTCCGAAGTATTCGAAAATGTCTGTCGGACATTTTCTGAATACATTTTTTGAAGTATTCGAAAATGTCCGACAGACATTTTCGAGTACTTCGTAACATTACGATATAAAGTGAAAAAAACACGAAAATTTGTTGAAAAAAGCAAGAAAACGAAAAATCGAGAAATAAAAATAAATTATTTTGTCCGAGAGGACTACACGTTTGCGAAAATTCGCGTGGGAAAACTCTTCCACCTAGGCTCCTTTTGAGCTGGGAAAACGTGAATTTAGGGTGTTTAGAGCGATTTTTAGCGCATGCTCCAATGATGAAAGTTGTTCAGAATTTTCTGAAGTATCAGAATCTGAAATAAAAAAATATGACTTCTGTCCTCCTTTAATCAAATTTATATAACAAGTAGGTGGAACCGAAAAATTTTTGAGGAAAAATTTTTTGTATGTAACTTGTTGGATAGTGTATTTCAAGTTATTCTGATTCGATATCAAGATTTTTTTTTGAGAAGACTTTTGGACAAAAATTTTTCGGTTTCTCCTCGATTCTGGCAATGAATAACATAACCAGTTGTCTACTACAGTAAATAGTTAATTGTCAATCTATGCCTTAATATAAAATTATTTGTGAAAAGCCACTTATTTCTTGTAGTGAAGAACAATGAAAACACGGGCCTTCCTATTTATTATTAATCCCTCGTTCTCACCTTAATGAAATTTCTAATATATTCTAGATCGGGAGGATTCAATCCCGCGTCGACCGTGAGTAAACCCACAGCCCATTCAGAAAATGTCCGACAGACATTTTCGAATACTTCAAAAAATGTATTCAGAAAATGTCCGACAGACATTTTCGAATACTTCAAAAAATGTATTCAGAAAATGTCCGACAGACATTTTCGAATACTACAAAAAATGTATTCAGAAAATGTCCGACAGACATTTTCGAATACTTCAAAAAATGTATTCAGAAAGAAAATGTCCGACAGACATTTTCGAATACTTCAAAAAATGTATTCAGAAAATGTCCGACAGACATTTTCATGCTGGTAGAATGAAGATTGTTAATGGAAGATTCTTCTTTTCCTGCATTCTTCATCGAATTGTTCCATCTCTTTTGGTTTTGTGTGTGTAGCATCTCACAACGTTCCTTTGTGATAGTTTCCAACGTCTTTCCCTGCTAGAATCCGAGTATCTTTCGTTTCGAAGCACGCACGGGTGTCGAAACTAAGAGCAGCGGGATTTTTCGCATGTTCGATAGAAAATTCCTATCGCTTGAGCCAGCTGAACATCCTTGTACATAGTAGACGTCGGCTGGTATTGTAGACGCGTTGCAGAAGCAACGAGTTTATGCCGTTTGTCACGAAATCTTCGTCGATTCCCTTGATTGTAGAGCGATGACATGTTTGTGAAGACTTCTTGACCAATCGGCAGTTGTGATGTCGTAGAAGAGCTGGTATTGCAAGCGAAGTGATTTCGGCGAAGCTGGTGGTTACTTCCGGTTAGTCCAAATTGATGACGACTTGAATGTCAGCTTGTATTGACATCCAGCTTCAATCGATAGCGATGAACAACGAATGAAGCTGATGACGCCAACAAGGGACATCAAGTGGAATGTCGCCACACCAACAGAAGAGTCGACAAATACTCCTTGAATCGAGTGAAGACTTCGCAATTTTCTTCGCAATTTTCACTTCCATCTCGAAAAAAATCTCGAAAATGGTTGATAACAATTCGTTTCATTATTTTCACTTACATCTCGAAAATGGTTGATAACCATTTTCGTTTCTTTAAAAATGGTTATCAACCACATTTTTTGAAGTATTCGAAAATGTCTGTCGGACATTTTCTGAATACATTTTTTGAAGTATTCGAAAATGTCTGTCGGACATTTTCTGAATACATTTTTTGAAGTATTCGAAAATGTCTGTCGGACATTTTCTGAATACATTTTTTGAAGTATTCGAAAATGTCTGTCGGACATTTTCTGAATACATTTTTTGAAGTATTCGAAAATGTCTGTCGGACATTTTCTGAATGGGCTGTGGGTTTACTCACGGTCGACGCGGGATTGAATCCTCCCGATCTAGAATATATTAGAAATTTCATTAAGGTGAGAACGAGGGATTAATAATAAATAGGAAGGCCCGTGTTTTCATTGTTCTTCACTACAAGAAATAAGTGGCTTTTCACAAATAATTTTATATTAAGGCATAGATTGACAATTAACTATTTACTGTAGTAGACAACTGGTTATGTTATTCATTGCCAGAATCGAGGAGAAACCGAAAAATTTTTGTCCAAAAGTCTTCTCAAAAAAAAGTTTGATATCGAATCAGAATAACTTGAAATACACTATCCAACAAGTTACATACAAAAATTTTTCCTCAAAAATTTTTCGGTTCCACCTACTTGTTATAAAAATGGTTGATAACCATTTTCGTTTCTTTATTTTCAATTCCAACTCGAAAATGGTTGATAACCATTTTCGTTTCTTTATTTTCAATTCCAACTCGAAAATGGTTGATAACCATTTTCGTTTCTTTATTTCAGTTCCATCTCGAAGTGATAGTTTCCAACGACTTTTCCTGCTAGAATCCGAGTATCTTTCGTTTCGAAGCACGCACGGGTGTCGAAACTAAGAGCAGCGGAATTTTTCGCATGTTCGATAGAAAATTCCTATCGCTTGAGCCAGCTGGTATTGTAGACGCGTTGCGGAAGCAACGAGTTTATGCCGTTTGTCACGAAATCTTCGTCGATTCCCTTGATTGTAGAGCGATGACATGTTTGTGAAGACTTCTTGACCAATCGGCAGTTGTGATGTCGTAGAAGAGCTGGTATTGCAAGCGAAGTGATTTCGGCGAAGCTGGTGGTTACTTCCGGTTAGTCCAAATTGATGACGACTTGAATGTCAGCTTGTATTGACATCCAGCTTCAATCGATAGCGATGAACAACGAATGAAGCTGATGACGCCAACAAGGGACATCAAGTGGAATGTCGCCACACCAACAGAAGAGTCGACAAATACTCTTGCGAAGTCTTCACTCGATTCAAGAAGCCCGCTCTCCATACTTCGATGATTGCCACTTATTTCTTGTAGTGAAGAACAATGAAAACACGGGCCTTCCTATTTATTATTGTGAAAGGTTAAAAGATTCAGAGTACCGAAAAGAGGCAAAGTCCAAGGCAGTAGCCAGAGGACGGCGTCCAACTGAATTCTAGTTTACTCTGGTAAATTAGTTCAGTCACGGGACCTAAAAGAGATACGGATTCTAGCTAGCTGTACTCGTCATTCTAACAATTCCATCAGTTAGAAGTGCAGTTAACTGGAGTCTTATGTCCAACTGTAAGCATAGCTTCGGTAAGGTATGGATTGCAGTCGAAAGATTGTAATTCATAAACTCTGACAAAACAAGAAGTTAAAATATCATTATTTATTCTTTTGTTTAAGTTAATGTTAATTTATTTTCTTCAAACACCAATCATCACTCGTGCATCTTTACTTGTAAATCTTCAATTGTGAGTCGTCAGATGTCAACAGTCAAGTCATCAGCCAAGATATCAACGACGTCGTAGTTGTCAAATGTCGAGGATTCGGATCACGCCACCAGGAAGAACGAATCATCGATCTACGAATCAGAGAAATCCGCCAAAACTCTGAAAATCAGGAGACCAGCTGACGTTTCAGCCGAAGTTGGAACTTCTAACACGCTTGCTAGAAGGTCGGAAGTCAACAGAAGACCAGCTAGCATATACACAATCACAAGTGAAGATGCTAGGATCAACTAGGAATCTTAGAGTAGAAGTTCGGAGACTATGAGAAAGTCGGAAGAACACGCTGCTTTAGGATGGAGTGCATGCTTCAGAGGCGCTGAAAACGTCGAAGAAGTATGTTATTCCCGGATCAACAACAACGTCGGATTCTGGAAGAACACAGTTATCTCTATTGTTCTTCAAAGCTAAAAGTCTAACACCAAAGGACTCAAGGATCAAAGGAGAATAACTCAACAAAGTTACTTCCGCGAGTAGTTTGGGTTACTACTCAAAGGATTATACTTCAACTAGTGAAGAGAGACTAGTATCTCAATTCTTCTTTGGATACTATGGAACGTCAAGTCAAAACTTAAAGCTACACAGGACACCAACGAAAACACCACTGAACCATCCCATCTGTCTGAACAAAGGGACGCTTTCAAGTTCTTATTAAATGAATAGTAATTTTTTTCACATTTTTCTAGTTCCAATAAATTGTTTTTGTTTACTCTTAGTCTATTTAATCAACATTAAGCATTTGTCTGGAACTTTAATTACTATTTGAAAAAAGGGGAAAGTAGTATTTCTCATTTAAAACTTGCGAAAATACGATGTTTGTATGATAAATGAAGAAATTCTGATTCAAATAATTAAAATTCAAAGTAAGATCTGCAGGTTCGCGGTGGTACTGTACCTGCAAATCTGCAAGCTACAAATCAACTTTGGCCGCCGCAGATTTGTCGTTTTTGCTGTTTGCAGCAACTTTGGCCGCACCATAATATCATTTTCGGGTTACTGTATATGGTGCGTCCAAAGTTGCTACAAAACAGCAAAAACGACAAATCTGCGGTGTCCAAAGTTGATTTGTAGATTTGCAGGTTTGCAGTTATGCGTTATTGCTCATCCTTAATTTTTCAACTGCGAAACCTGCAAAACCTACAAACCTACAAATCAACTTTGGACGCCGCAGATTTGTCGTTGTAGCAACTTTGGACACACCATTAATGCGGATTTTTCTAGGCCACGCGTCGCCGCAGCCCCGCCGTGTTTTGAAAAACTTAGAAAATACAAAAAAAAAACAATTAAATACAATTATTTTTCGAAGTATTCCTGGTGTGTTCGATTTGTTGTCCACATGTAGACTTCGTCAGAAATTTTCTGTAAAACACATTATTTAATTATGTTTTTTCACTTTCATATGTTACCTTCTGTCGATATATTCAAGATGGGAAGTTCGCATTGTTTGCTGTTCAGTGAGAACCTGAAAAAACTTGGAGATTTTCGGTTATGACTAACTTATGAGATAAAAAATCACTTACAGTAACTTTTCCACTGAACTTGAGCACCTCCACTAACGAAATTCGTTTATCTCGATGAAATTTCGTAATCTGAATGAAAAATTATTTAAGTTTTGATAAAAATAAGCTAAATTGAATACAAAACGTTCATCAGTAAGACAAAATATTAAATGCAACTTCGAAAAATTATTGAAAAAACAAAAAGCACGCGTTCCGCTACAGTTGCGCAGCACTAACGCAGCAGTTATTCGTAGAGTTTACTCCTGCTGCGTCAGAGGCGCACAAGTGTTGCATCAGTGCTGCCGGCGTGCTGCATGCGCTCATTACTTCTCGTTTCTAATCAGTATCGTTAATTTGTGAACAGAATAACACAAATAACTAATAATAATATTATTTATTTTAAGATTATAAAATAAAATTAAAATAATAGCAAAAACAAAAAACTTAGAAACGTCATTGAAATTCCATGGTGAACGACAGTCGGTGAAGTTTCCTACCATCTGTAGACGTCCGGTGCCCCAAACTCATCGACTCTAGAACGGAAAAATAATGTTTCAATGAAATTCGGTTGGAGACAACTCACATTTTTAAATCATCTCTTACAGAAAACGCTTCAAAAGTCCACATTTTTTATCGAATACACGGCCTGGCAATCGCTACTCGCGGCCGAACTTTTTGAACGTTGAATACTCAGTTAAGCAGCCAATTTAAGTACGTAAAATTGCGTGGTGTTGTCATTGGTGTTTGCAGAGTTGCGTACCGTAACCCGGGAAAAAATCATTTTTTATCAGCCAAATGCGATTTTCTATCAAAAGTTTCTCAAAAATACGATCAGTGGCTTTTGATTTCTTTTTTCTACGTTATTGATATTGACTTGTTACATCTTCTGGTAAACGTTTAGAAAGGTGGTGTTTCACGTTTTTGAGATATATTAGAAAATGTCAATTTTTCAGCCAAATTCGATGTTCTATAAAAAATTTCTCAAAAAAACGATCAGTGGCTTTTGATTTCTTTTTTCTACAATAATGAGAATGACTTGTTCCATCTTCTGGTAAAAGTTCAGAATGATGATGTTACTTTTTGTTGAGCTACGTAAGAAAATGTCATTTTCTCAGTCAATTTGAGATTTTCTGTCAAAAGTTTCTCAAAAACAAGCTCGTGGGCCTCCGATTTTTTTTCTCAAAAGAATGAGAATGACTTGTTTCAACTTCGTTTAAACGTTCCGAAAGTTTCTAGAGAGCGTTTTCGAGATATATGAAAAAATATCAATTTCTAAGCCAACGCCGACTTATGTTCAAAAGTTTCTCAAAAATACGCTCGTGGGCCTCCGATTTTTTTTTCTTAAAAGATTGAGAATTACCTGTTACAGTTTCTGTTAAACGTTCAGAAAGTTTCTAGAACTCGTTTTCGAGATATATGAAAATATGACATTTTTTCACTCATTTTCAAGAAAGTTTTAGCCGTCTCTTTAAGGAGGGAAAAGCGTGAAAGGAACTTTTTATTCTGGAATGACCACTGTATATTCATCGATCATTTCGAAATGTTTCCAACTAACGAGATTTTCATATGGGCTTCTACAAATCAAAATACTAGCCCTCTATAGCTAATTTCCTTATGTCGATGTTGTCGGCGGTGGAATGATTTGTTTGAAATTCTATTGCAAAAGATTCATCTAAATAAAGGTATTCTTCATTATTTACGAAAAAAAACGAAGAAATTATAGCAAAACACCTGAAATCAAAGATACTTAATCTGTAATGTATTAAAAATTGAAATGGCCGAGTTGGAGTTTTCTAGGCCACAGGTCTGTGCTGCCGCGCCGTGAATAGGCGAATTATGTTGATCAGCTGCTCTCTCTGAATAGTTTTTGCCATCCAAACACATTCTTCTTCTGAAAAATAATATTTTCAAAAAATAGAGTAAAAATAAGTCGGAAAAATGATAAAACTTGTTAGATAGACAATAAATATCATTAGAAAAAAAGGAAAAATGCAGCCAAAGTCCAATTTGCATTGCAGCGAATATACAGTTGCTGCGCGACTGTTGTGAGATTGTTGCACAACTGGTGCATGCCCCAAAAACAAAGGAACCATCAGTCGCAGTGACGTGAAAGCTGTGTAACTGTTGCATATGTTCTGATTTTTCCTAATTGCTGTGGAACTGTTGCAATCTTGTCGCGTAACTGTTGCAAAAGCTGTGAATGCTGCGTAACTGTTCCCTCATTTCACGACCTGACGCCTTGCGATGCTCTCTCTATTCTATAAACTAAAGGCCTCGCCATGGGGATTCCGCCTTGATGATCACGGAATTCCCCAGCCAGGTAAGTTTATGAGTCGCCGAGTTGTGGGACTTATGCAACAGAGTGTCCCGACATTCTGCGGGTTCCGCCGCCATCTGCTATGTTTGCGTGCAGTGGGCGGAGTTATTCGGAGAGGGTGTGGGGAAAGAGACGGCAGACATCACGAGGACTATGGAGAAATATGACGATTTGGGAGTGAACCTCATTTTTCGATTCTAAAAGAAGATGCTTCTACAAAGATATTAATCTAGTAAAGATGAATAAGGAATACTAATTGCACACCATTTTTTAGATACATATTTAAAAAATTCCTATATACTTAAACTAGACTGTCTATACTTTCAGTTTTCCAAACTCCATTTCTGAAATTAAACTCTGCATGTTTTGTGCGAAAAGCAAAAAAAATCTTTCGTCATCTCATGAAACTCTTTTTTTTGATTTTTCTATTCAACTGCATCTACTCAATTAATCAAACATTTACATAAAACATGATTTAATCAGTTGATAATTCTATCACTTGTTGAATTGATAAGAGACAAGGAGCTCATTTACACTCTGATTCCAATGATTCTTCTTTCGGTTTTTCTTGCTTTCAACTTCATTGGCTTCACAGGTAAGAAGGTACTGAGATAGCTTTATTATTACGACACCCCATATACTCTTAAAGTGCGATATTATCATTTTTTGGAAATAATTCTTGATTTTGATTAGATATCTTTACTATTAACAAACGCAAACGGCAGTATGTTTGTCTGTCTGTCGCCGATCCTACCGCCCTTCCTACTGAACCGTTTTTCTTCGAACTTGGACCAAAATATCAGAAATTTTCACCACTTGATGCCCGTCTATTTTTTTAGTTAGAATAGGTCTCGACTAGGTCACTAGGTCAAAAACGTGGTTTTCAAGCCTAGCAGTGGCTTTCATTTCCGAAATAGGGAAGTAGGAGTTCACGGGGAAAATTATTTATAGAATTTTTTCATTCTGCAAATGACTTCATTTCTTAAAAGCGTGGGAAACATTGTAACAAGTAGAAGGGTGGTGTAGAAAAGGAGGTTCAGTCGCCGGTAGGCGACGTGAACCGACTGGTATAAGACAAGCCAAATTTGAAAATTTCATCTTTTGAAGGAAAAGTAGCGGGTTTTCTCCCTAAAGATGTGAAATTATCACATATTTTTTAGCATCTCAGAATTTATAGGAAAAATGCAGATAATTGCTAAATTTACACATGTATTTGCTAAATTTTCACATTTTCGAGAAACCCTGAGTTTCGCGGGAATCAGACAATAAAATTAGGTTATTGTTGAAACTCTAGAAAAATTTACCCCTAAAATAAAATACGATGATCACGAAATCAGTTTATTCACGTGAAAAAAATAAGTTCAACTACAAAATCACAGATTGGATGCGGGAAGGAAATCTGGGGAAATATAAAAAACAAAAGTTCGAAACGTAAACAAAATAAAACCGTGAACTAATCGTGGATTCCCATTCTGGATGGGAGCATCGGGAATGGGGAAACTTGAGAAAAGCTAGAAAAAGTTATAGGCGTGTACTATGAAATGTGGATTCACATTTGGAGAAAGCCAAGTAGAAAGACGCTGGGAATCAGGAGAAATCTGAATAATCTTTCGTATAGCCAACATTGAATTTTCCATCGTAAGACTTCTGAAATAGAACATTCAGTTTTGAGGAAGGTTTTCTAACAACTAACCTTTTGCGAAAAAGCCTTTGTCTCAGAAGTGCTTAAACCTTCAAAAATTGTCAATTATGCATAAATTTACGATTAAATCTGAAAACATATTAAGAAAGATTATACCCGTCACCCTGCTTTTTTGAATATTTTAGGTTATAGAGTCGACAACAATGTATCCAGGTAAAACTTATTGAGAAGAATAGGCTATCAACACACGACGACATTGAAAGTTGATAAAATGAATAAAATACAACAACAGGAAAAGGTCACGTGGTTTTTTATTGCAAAAAACGATTTTCGGGTATACATGTAATACATGTTCCGAAGTATTCGAAAATGTCTGTCGGACATTTTCTGAATACATGTTCCGAAGTATTCGAAAATGTCTGTCGGACATTTTCTGAATACATTTTTTGAAGTATTCGAAAATGTCCGACAGACATTTTCGGAGTACTTCGTAACATTACGATATAAAGTGAAAAAAAACACGAAAATTTGTTGAAAAAAGCAAGAAAACGAAAAATCGAGAAATAAAAATAAATTATTTTGTCCGAGAGGACTACACGTTTGCGAAAATTCGCGTGGGAAAACTCTTCCACCTAGGCTCCTTTGAGCTGGGAAAACGTGAATTTAGGGTGTTTTAGAGCGATTTTTAGCGCATGCTCCAATGATGAAAGTTGTTCAGAATTTTCTGAAGTATCAGAATCTGAAAATAAAAAAATATGACTTCTGTCCTCCTTTAATCAAATTTATATACAAGTAGGTGGAACCGAAAAATTTTGAGGAAAAATTTTTGTATGTAACTTGTTGGATAGTGTATTTCAAGTTATTCTGATTCGATATCAGATTTTTTTTGAGAAGACTTTTGGACAAAAATTTTTCGGTTCTCCTCGATTCTGGCAATGAATAACATAACCAGTTGTCTACTACAGTAAATAGTTAATTGTCAATCTATGCCTTAATATAAATTATTTGTGAAAAGCCACTTATTTCTTGTAGTGAAGAACAATGAAAACACGGGCCTTCCTATTTATTATTAATCCCTCGTTCTCACCTTAATGAAATTTCTAATATATTCTAGATCGGGAGGATTCAATCCCGCGTCGACCGTGAGTAAACCCACAGCCCATTCAGAAATGTCCGACAGACATTTTCGAATACTTCAAAAAATGTATTCAGAAAATGTCCGACAGACATTTTCGAATACTTCAAAAAATGTATTCAGAAAATGTCCGACAGACATTTTCGAATACTTCAAAAATGTATTCAGAAAATGTCCGACAGACATTTTCGAGTACTTCAAAAAATGTATTCAGAAAATGTCCGACAGACATTTTCGAGTACTTCAAAAAATGTATTCAGAAAATGTCCGACAGACATTTTCGAGTAGTACTTCAAAAAATGTATTCAGAAAATGTCCGACAGACATTTTCGAATACTTCGGAACATGTATTCAGAAAATGTCCGACAGACATTTTCGACAGACATTTTCTGAATACATTTTTTGAAGTACTCGAAAATGTCTGTCGGACATTTTCTGAATACATTTTTTGAAGTACTCGAAAATGTCTGTCGGACATTTCTGAATACATTTTTGAAGTATTCGAAAATGTCTGTCGGACATTTTCTGAATTCATTTTTTGAAGTATTCGAAAATGTCTGTCGGACATTTTCTGAATACATTTTTTGAAGTACTCGAAAATGTCTGTCGGACATTTTCTGAATACATTTTTTGAAGTCCTCGAAAATGTCTGTCGGACATTTTCTGAATACATTTTTTGAAGTACTCGAAATGTCTGTCGGACATTTTCTGAATACATTTTTTGAAGTACTCGAAAATGTCTGTCGGACATTTTCTGAATACATTTTTTGAAGTACTCGAAAATGTCTGTCGGACATTTTCTGAATACATTTTTTGAAGTACTCGAAAATGTCTGTCGGACATTTTCTGAATACATTTTTTGAAGTACTCGAAAATGTCTGTCGGACATTTTCTGAATACATTTTTTGAAGTACTCGAAAATGTCTGTCGGACATTTTCTGAACGGGACACACACGGGGAAGATATGAATGAAATAAGCGAGAAGGGAGAGGGTAAAGAGCGAATTCACAGGGGGAGATCATAGTCTAATAATTGAATGATTGAGAAGGGAGACAAATTCACCGGGAGAAAGGAACTTATGGGTATTACATGTGACAGAATTCCATAGGGGGATTGAATTAGAGAAAAAATCCTTAATATCAGGCCTAACACAAATTAAAGTCATGGGTCGTCTAGCCGAATTGGACAGTCTGACATACGACTGGGATATTTGGTAAGTACGCTGCGCCGCATATAAATTTATAAAGTAAGATTAATTGAGATTTAAGTCTGCGATGGCGGACTGAGTAAATGTCGAGAATTTCGAGACGGTCGAGATATGAAGAATAAGGGATGTTGCAATCGTTGTAGAACTTTTCTAGTGAATATCTGAGTGGTTTTTCCAGTTTTTGAGACAGAACGCTAGAAGGTGAAGGAGAGTAAACAACAGAGCAATATTCAAGCAAGGGAAGAACATAGGTGTTGAAAGATGTCTGTAGAGTGATAGAGATCTAGACTGAAGGCTTTCAGCAGTTGATTACAGCGGAGTAAAGCTAGCGAGGATAATTTGGAAATGTGAAGGTCGAATTTGAGATTAGAGTCGGTTAATAGACCCAAATCCCGTACTACTGTAGATTCGGAGATGGGGGATGGAGTCTACATGAAATGGGTGACGAGAGTTTTCGGGACCTAGCCTAAGAAGAGAGGTTTTTAGTGTGAGCTAACGGCCAAAGCGTTGGCGGAGGCCCCATTTGGATACTAGGTTTATACCGTGTTGGAGGAGAACTGGGTCATGGGAATACAATTTGATATCATCAGCAAAAGCGGCAAAATGAATGTTTGGTGGGAGTTTTCAGGAGTAGGTCGTTTATGTAGATTAAGAATAATAGGGGACCTGATACAGTTCCTTGCGGAACACCCGAGGGAATAGGAGAAATTTTATTGTCTAGGGATCCGTTAACCATTACTGAGAAGGTGCGTTCTTTGAGGAAAGCTTCGAACCAGGAGATGTGAGGGTTTGACAGACCAAAGTTTGCAAGTTTTTTGAGCAAAATAATGTGATCTACCTTATCAAATGCTTTCTTGAAGTCAAAGAAGACAAC
Organism: Caenorhabditis remanei; assembly: GCF_010183535.1. Taxonomy (NCBI): domain Eukaryota; kingdom Metazoa; phylum Nematoda; class Chromadorea; order Rhabditida; family Rhabditidae; genus Caenorhabditis; species Caenorhabditis remanei. Next base: position 17,739 of record NW_026526060.1, read on the forward strand.
GTCTAGAGAATGATGAGTTTTCAGGATTCTTCTATAGTTTGCGGTAGAGTAGACCAGGGAACTAGGGCAGGAACGGCGGGCAAGAAATCCGTGCTGGTGGATGGAGAATCTGTGACCTAGGTCCGTTCTAATTTGACGGCAAAGTATTCTTTCAAAAATGCGGGCGAATGGATCGGTGAGCGTGATGGGACGATAGTTTTGCGGGGATGAGGGGTTCCCTTTTTTGAAAACTGGGATAATAGTCCCATGTTTCCAAGCGCTGGGGACAACAGAGGACTCGAGGGATTCAGAATAAATGATGGAGAGAGGTAGGGCAAGCTGGTGGCGCAGTTTTTGATTATGAAATAATTGGCTAGGTGAAGGGAGAACCCACATTTTGGGGGAATTTGGAGATGACTTGCTCGATTACACAAGGGGAAAAAGTGTCTCTGGAAGACTGAGGGTGGGCGGGAGAAGAGGGGTTATCGAAAATGTCTGTCGGACATTTTCTGAATACATTTTTTGAAGTACTCGAAAATGTCTGTCGGACATTTTCTGAATACATGTTCCGAAGTATTCGAAAATGTCTGTCGGACATTTTCTGAATACATTTTTTGAAGTACTCGAAAATGTCTGTCGGACATTTTCTGAATACATTTTTTGAAGTACTCGAAAATGTCTGTCGGACATTTTCTGAATACATTTTTTGAAGTACTCGAAAATGTCTGTCGGACATTTTCTGAATACATTTTTTGAAGTACTCGAAAATGTCTGTCGGACATTTTCTGAATACATGTTCCGAAGTACACAGTCTCCCATACTGCGAAAAAGAACTGCAAGGAACGTGAAGGCGATTTTTTCACGTTTTAATTCAATTCTTTTATTTTTTGCACTGAAAATGCAGTTTTTTTCAGGTTTTTAGACGACGCAATGGATGAAAAAAGGTCCCGTCCTACAGAATTGTAGAAAACAAATTCTCTACTATTATGATCCAGAAAACGTGAAATTTGGTCTGAAATTCACTTTTCTATACAGAAAAACTGATTTTCAGAATATCGAGATTTTCTGCCACTTCATCCAATGTTTTTTTTTCAAAAAATTGGTAACAGTTTTGGAGCATCCTAAAGAACATTATGTGCAAGTTTTATTAAAAAATGTTTCTACAGAAAAAAGTTATACTCAATTTTCTGAAATCAGTTTTTTCTGTATAGAAAAAGTGAATTTCAGACCAAAATTCACAGTTTCGACTCATAAGATAGAGAATTTTTATTTTCTACAATTCTGTAGGACGGGACCTTTTTTCTTCCATTGCGCCGTCTAAAAACCTGAAAAGACTGCATTTTCAGTGCAAAAAATAAAAGAATTGAATTAAAACGTGAAAAAAATCGCCTTCACGTTCCTTGCAGTTCTTTTTCGCAGTATGGGAGACTGTGAAGTACTCGAAAATGTCTGTCGGACATTTTCTGAATACATGTTCCGAAGTATTCGAAAATGTCTGTCGGACATTTTCTGAATACATGTTCCGAAGTACTCGAAAATGTCTGTCGGACATTTTCTGAATACATGTTCCGAAGTACTCGAAAATGTCTGTCGGACATTTTCTGAATACATTTTTTGAAGTACTCGAAAATGTCTGTCGGACATTTTCTGAATACATGTTCCGAAGTACTCGAAAATGTCTGTCGGACATTTTCTGAATACATGTTCCGAAGTACTCGAAAATGTCTGTCGGACATTTTCTGAATACATGTTCCGAAGTACTCGAAAATGTCTGTCGGACATTTTCTGAATACATGTTCCGAAGTACTCGAAAATGTCTGTCGGACATTTTCTGAATAATGTTCCGAAGTATTCGAAAATGTCTGTCGGACATTTTCTGAATACATTTTTTGAAAGTACTCGAAAATGTCTGTCGGACATTTTCTGAATACATTTTTTGAAGTACTCGAAAATGTCTGTCGGACATTTTCTGAATACATTTTTTGAAGTACTCGAAAATGTCTGTCGGACATTTTCTGAATACATTTTTTGAAGTACTCGAAAATGTCTGTCGGACATTTTCTGATACATTTTTTGAAGTACTCGAAAATGTCTGTCGGACATTTTCTGAATACATTTTTTGAAGTACTCGAAAATGTCTGTCGGACATTTTCTGATACATTTTTTGAAGTACTCGAAAATGTCTGTCGGACATTTTCTGAATACATTTTTTGAAGTACTCGAAAATGTCTGTCGGACATTTTCTGAATACATTTTTGAAGTACTCGAAAATGTCTGTCGGACATTTTCCTGAATACATTTTTTGAAGTATTCGAAAATGTCTGTCGGACATTTTCTGAATACATTTTTTGAAGTATTCGAAAATGTCTGTCGGACATTTTCTGAATACATTTTTTGAAGTACTCGAAAATGTCTGTCGGACATTTTCTGAATACATTTTTTGAAGTATTCGAAAATGTATGTCGGACATTTTCTGAATTTTTTGAAGTACTCGAAAATGTCTGTCGGACATTTTCTGAATACATTTTTTGAAGTACTCGAAAATGTCTGTCGGACATTTTCTGAATACATTTTTTGAAGTACTCGAAAATGTCTGTCGGACATTTTCTGAATACATTTTTGAAGTATTCGAAAATGTCTGTCGGACATTTTCTGAATACATGTTCCGAAGTACTCGAAAATGTCTGTCGGACATTTTCTGAATACATGTTCCGAAGTACTCGAAAATGTCTGTCGGACATTTTCTGAATACATTTTTTGAAGTACTCGAAAATGTCTGTCGGACATTTTCTGAATACATTTTTGAAGTACTCGAAAATGTCTGTCGGACATTTTCTGAATACATGTTCCGAAGTACTCGAAAAGTCTGTCGACATTTTCTGAATACATGTTCCGAAGTACTCGAAAATGTCTGTCGGACATTTCTGAATACATGTTCCGAAGTACTCGAAATGTCTGTCGGACATTTTCTGAATACATGTTCCGAAGTACGCGAAAATGTCTGTCGGACATTTTCTGAATACATGTTCCGAAGTACTCGAAAATGTCTGTCGACAGTTTTCTGAATACATGTTCCGAAGTACTCGAAAATGTCTGTCGGACATTTTCTGAATACATGTTCCGAAGTACTCGAAAATGTATGTCGGACATTTTCTGAATACATGTCCGAAGGTACTCGAAAATGTCTGTCGGACATTTTCTGAATACATGTTCCGAGTATCGACTCGAAATGGTCTGTCGGACATTTTCTGAATACATGTTCCGAAGTACTCGAAAATGTCTGTCGGACATTTTCTGATACATGTTCCGAATACTTCGAAAATGTCTGTCGGACATTTTCTGAATACATGTTCCGAAGTATTCGAAAATGTCTGTCGGGACATTTTCTGAATACATTTTTTGAAGTACTCGAAAATGCTGTCGGGACATTTTCTGAATACATTTTTTGAAGTACTCGAAAATGTCTGTCGGACATTTTCTGAATACATGTTCCGAAGTACTCGAAAATGTCTGTCGGACATTTTCTGAATACATGTTCCGAAGTATTCGAAAATGTCTGTCGGACATTTTCTGAATACATTTTTGAAGTATCGAAAATGTCTGTCGGACATTTCTGAATACATTTTTTGAAGTACTCGAAAATGTCTGTCGGACATTTTCTGAATACATTTTTTGAAGTACTCGAAAATGGTCTGTCGGACATTTTCTGAATACATTTTTGAAGTACTCGAAAATGTCTGTCGGTCATTTTCTGAATACATTTTTTGAAGTACTCGAAAATGTCTGTCGGACATTTTCTGAATACATTTTTTGAAGTACTCGAAAATGTCTGTCGGACATTTTCTGAATACATTTTTTGAAGTACTCGAAAATGTTCTGTCGGACATTTTCTGAATACATTTTTTGAAGTACTCGAAAATGTCTGTCGGACATTTTCTGAATACATTTTTTGAAGTACTCGAAAATGTCGGTCGGACATTTTCTGAATACATTTTTGAAGTACTCGAAAATGTCTGTCGGACATTTTCTGAATACATTTTTTGAAGTACTCGAAAATGTCTGTCGGACATTTTCTGAATACATTTTTTTGAAGTACTCGAAAATGTCTGTTCGGACATTTTCTGAACGGGACACACACGGGGAAGATATGAATGAAATAAGCGAGAAGGGGAGAGGGGTAAAGAAGCGAATTCACAGGGGGAGATCATAGTCTAATAATTGAATGATTGAGAAGGGAGACAAATTCACCGGGAGAAAGGAACTTATGGGTATTACATGTGACAGAATTCCATAGGGGGATTGAATTAGAGAAAAAATCCTTAATATCAGGCCTAACACAAATTAAAGTCATGGGTCGTCTAGCCGAATTGGACAGTCTGACATACGACTGGATATTTGGTAAGTACGCTGCGCCGCATATAAATTTATAAAGTAAGATTAATTGAGATTTAAGGTCTGCGATGGCGGACTGAGTAAATGTCGAGAATTCGAGGACGGTCGAGATATGAAGAATAAGGGATGTTGCATCGTTGTAGAACTTTTCTAGTGAATAATCTGAGTGGTTTTTCCAGTTTTGAGACAGAACGCTAGAAGGTGAAGGAGAGTAACAACAGAGCAATATTCAAGCAAGGAAGAACATAGGTGTTGAAAAGATGTCTGTAGAGTGATAGAGATCTAGACTTGAAGGCTTTTCAGCAGTTGATTACAGCGGAGTAAAGCTAGCGAGGATAATTTGGAAAATGTGAAGGTCGAATTTGAGATTAGAGTCGGTAATAGACCCAAATCCCGTACTACTGTAGATTCGGAGATGGGATGGATCCTACATGAAATGGGGTGACGAGAGTTTTCGGGACCTAGCCTAAGAAGAGAGGTTTTAGTGTGAGCTAACGCAAAGCGTTGGCGGAGGCCCATTTGGATACTAGGTTAGACCGTGTTGGAGGAGAACTGGTCATGGGAATACAATTTGATATCATCAGCAAAGCGGCAAAATGAATGTTTGGTGGGATTTCAGGAGTAGGGAGTCGTTTATGTAGATTAAGAATAAAGGGGGACCATGATACAGTTCCTTGCGGAACACCGAGGGAATAGGGAGACATTTATTGTCTAGGGATCCGTTAACCATTACTGAGAAGGTGGCGTTCTTTGAGGAAAGCTTCGAACCAGGAGATGTGAGGGTTTGACAGACCAAAGTTTGCAAGTTTTTTGAGGCAAAATAATGTGATCTACCTTATCAATGCTTTCTTGAAGTCAAAGAAGACAACGTCTGAGAATGATGATTTTCAGGATTCTTCTATAGTTTGCGGTAGAGTAGACCAGGGAACTAGGACAGGAACGGCGGGCAAGAAATCCGTGCTGGTGGATGGAGAATCTGTGACCTAGGTCCGTTCTAATTTGACGGCAAAGTATTCTTTCAAAAATGCGGGCGAATGGATCGGTGAGCGTGATGGACGATAGTTTTGCGGGGATGAGGGGTTCCCTTTTTTGAAAACTGGGATAATAGTCCCATGTTTCCAAGCGCTGGGGACAACAGAGGACTCGAGGGATTCAGAATAAATGATGGAGAGAGGTAGGGCAAGGCTGGTGGCGCAGTTTTTGATTATGAAATAATTGGCTAGGTGAAGGGAGGAACCCACATTTTGGGGGAATTTTGGAGATGACTTGCTCGATTACCCAAGGGGAAAACGTGTCTCTGGAAGACTGAGGGTGGGCGGGAGAAGAGGGGTTATTGGGAACCAAGGTAGGTGGAGAGTGGGGTGCTAGTGTTGTAGTTGGAGAGGAATTCGGCAGCAAATATGGATGCTTTAGAGGAATCTGAAGTAATAAGGTCTGAGCCAATGGATAGATGGGGAATTGTAGACCTACATTTGAGCCGTTTATTGATTAAAGCAAGCGCTGATCTACTGTGGACGGTGGATAATATATGTTTTTCCCGGCGGAATAATTGTTTTTTGATGTCATGCTGAATTTTCTTTATGCGAGTTTGAAATTTACGCATTAAATCGGGCGCGGGAGTGGGTGACTTAAGGGCTTTTGAGTAGGAGAAGCGAACACGCTTGAGCTGTCTGGCAAGATTGGATGACCACGGTGTTTGGTGGGAGGTATAGTGGGAGTGTGGGATAGAATTAAACTAGAAAGAATAGAGATGAATTTAGCGTACTTATCAGAGGGGGATGGGAGGGTACTAAAAAACTATGTCCCAGTCGGTAGAGGCAAGCGCTGCGTTAAAGCACTAAAGTTACATTTTCGGTAATTTAGGCGGTTGGAGGGTTTATGCGCTTGGAGGGTGCTGATAGTATTAACATAAGGCGGGGGCTGAAAACACAGTGGATAGATAGATGATCGGAATTCAGGAGAGGTGGGATTCTTTCAAGTTTGTAGATAGGAACGTCGTCAGAAGAGATGATGAGGTCCAGGATATTCGAGGATGTTGTAACCGAGTCTAGTGGAAAAGTGATGTGTTGGGTGAGCCCACGCGAATTCAAGAAGCTTTGGAACTTATGGAGAGAAGGACGGTTAAGTCCCCAGGAGATTTCGGGAAAATTGAAGTCTCCCATGAGGAGACAAGAATCAAGGGGGAGAACTACGTTGAGATGATTCATGAGAGCTTCAGATTCAGAGACATGAAGGTCTGGAGGTCTGTAGACAGTGGCAGAGGGTAAAAGGAGCAAATTGTCAGAAAAAGAGTCAGAAGGAGCAATCATGCAAGCTAGTATTTCGGATTTGTGGAGGGGGGTAGTGGAAAGAATTATTGATTTCTATTGGTGATACGGTAAAGATGGTTTTGGAGAGTATGGCGACTCCACCCCCTCTAGATTTATGATGGACGGCGGGATCTCGATCAAACCTTGTGATGTTTATATCATGAGGAAGAGAAAAGAGATGAAGGGTACTGATTGATCAAGAAAGGTTTCAGTAAGTATTAGAAAGGTGGTGTTCAGAAGATCGAAGAAATCATAATTAAGGAAATTTTGGAAAGGCTGGCGACGCTGCGTACGTTAGAGAGCACTATGTCGATTCGTATGTCAGACTGTTCAATGAGGCTAGCCGGAGAAGAGGAAGAAAGGTTGGAACCATCGGAAGAAGGAAGTGGTAAAAAAAAATTAGAGTGAGAAGTTAGAGGAGATGGAAATTGGCAAGAGAGTTGACAGGCGATTAGAGAAAAGGGCGAGGATTTTTGTTGAGTTTATTTCAATGTCGACCATGATGAACTTGGAGGATTTTTCTTTCAAGTTGTTGTCGTATACAACTTGCGAGACTCGTACAATTTCTTCAGTTCCTCTCTCGTGAGATCTCTCCTAGCTCTTGGTCGGCTCTGATAGAAGAGAGTGACGGATCCGCGTTCTTGGCTTTGAAAAATCCATTCAGAAATTTGTCTCTCTCAGAATTCGATGCGAACTGCAACTTGAGAGGCCGGCATGCAGTTTTAGACGGATGCGGTGGGCTTGAGATGGAGAGGGCAGTCCGTGCTTAGCGCTGAATGTTGAGAAGAATTCCAAGTCACGTTTCTCTTGTTCTGGATCCTTCGAGTCCGGGAATCTCTCGATGACGGCGCGGGTCGCTTTGTCCAGCATTTGGCTGCTTCTTGCGCAATGGAAAGCGTAGAAAGTTGCTTTGGCAGGTTTTTAGAAGAGATTTCGGCGTAACTAGTAGGACGGCACTCATCGCCATTCGAGGAAGAAAAAGAGAAGACGTCGTTGTTTGAGTGGCAGAAGACAGGTTCCCCAATGGCCGGGGGGTCCTGTGCCATGGGGCAAGCACTAGAGAGACGTTCACTTACTTTAGTGGAACAGGTTTCCATGAGGCAGGCTTGAAGTTCGTTGACTTGACGAGTCAACTTGAGAACATGGTCATAAAGAGCACGATAGTCTTCATTCCCCGTGTGTGTCCTCATTCCCCGTGGTGTCCTCATTCCCCGTGTGTGTCCTCATTCCCCGTGTGTGTCCTCATTCCCGTGTGTGTCCTCATTCCCCGTGTGTGTCCTCATTCCCGTGTGTGTCCTCATTCCCCGTGTGTCCTCATTCCCCGTGTGTGTCCTCATTCCCCGTGTGTGTCCTCATTCCCCGTGTGTGTCCTCGTCTAGTGCACCGCCCTCCCTATCCTCTGGTATTGATTTTCTTGGATCATATTCTGACCTATACTATATCTATATTCTGAACTTCTATTCTATATTCGCTGCTAAATATTTATTCCGAATTTGATCATGCTGAATGGTAGGGGACCCGTGTCAAACGGGCTCTCACTGAAACTGACTCGAATGACGCCCCACCCAAATTTGTTGCCTACGAAGACTATCGTGCTCTTTATGACCATGTTCTCAAGTTGACTCGTCAAGTCAACGAACTTCAAGCCTGCCTCATGGAAACCTGTTCCACTAAAGTAAGTGAACGTCTCTCTAGTGCTTGCCCCATGGCACAGGACCCCCGGCCATTGGGGAACCTGTCTTCTGCCACTCAAACAACGACGTCTTCTTTTTCTTCCTCGAATGGCGATGAGTGCCGTCCTACTAGTTACGCCGAAATCTCTTCTAAAAACCTGCCAAAGCAACTTTCTACGCTTTCCATTGCGCAAGAAGCAGCCAAAATGCTGGACAAAGCGACCCGCGCCGTCATCGAGAGATTCCCGGACTCGAAGGATGATCCAGAACAAGAGAAACGTGACTTGGAATTCTTCTCAACATTCAGCGCTAAGCACGGACTGCCCTCTCCATCTCAAGCCCACCGCCATCCGTCTAAAACTGCATGCCGGCCTCTCAAGTTGCAGTTCGCATCGAATTCTGAGAGAGACAAATTTCTGAATGGATTTTCAAAGCCAAGAACGCGGATCCGTCACTCTCTTCTATCCAGAGCCGACCAAGAGCTAGGAGAGATCTCACGAGAGAGGAACTGAAGAAATTGTACGAGTCTCGCAAGTTTGTATACGACAACAACTTGAAAGAAAAATCCTCCAAGTTCATCATGGTCGACATTGAATAAACTCAACAAAATCCTCGCCCTTTTCTCTAATCGCCTGTCAACTCTCTTGCCAATTTCCATCTCCTCTAACTTCTCACTCTAATTTTTTTTACCACTTCCTTCTTCCGATGTTTCCAACCTTTCTTCCTCTTCTCGGCTAGCCTCATTGAACAGTCTGACATACGAATCGACATAGTGCTCTCCAGTGTGTAAGTATCGATACGACTTTCTCGATACTAGCCCATTTCGAGAAATTATCGATAAATTTCCCGGGAAAAATTTCTCGAAACTTTCTCGAAACTTTCTCGATATTTCTCGAAGTATCGATACTTTCTCGAGAAATTTTGAGTGATTTCTCGATACTTTCTCGATACTTTCGAGACGTCTCGATACTTTTCCCGGGAAATTGTGCTTTGTCAACAGTGTTTTTCTTTAATGTGTTTCGCAACCGGACTTTCGAAACCGGTCATTTCGCAACCGGACGTTTCGAAACCGGTCATTTCGCAACCGGACGTTTAGAAACCGGTCATTTCGCAACCGGACATTTCGAACCGGTCATTTCGCAACCGGACATTTCGAAACCGGTCATTTCGCAACCGGACGTTTGAAACCGGTCATTTCGCAACCGGACGTTTCGCAACCGGACGTTTCGAAACCGGACATTAAAACGTCCGGTGCGAAATGACCGGTTTCGAA
>NW_026525988.1:0-11394 GCF_010183535.1 Caenorhabditis remanei
TGAGAGGGTCGACTGCATTGAGTGGTACTGTGTAGGCGATGGAGTCCGTGTCTGAAAATTTGATTTTTGTCGAGAATTTCAAGACTGTTTGATTACCTGTATATATCAGATTTTCGGCTCCTACTTTCTCCATCAGCTTGTAAAGCCTGAGTCTGGCATATGAGGTGACGTATGCCGCAATGTGGACGGCTCCTGTCTTCAGACTCTTCAATGTTTCAGCCTGCTTTGTTGTCCTCATCATCACAGTGTTGTTGACAGTCCAGAAATCTTCTATGACAATTGACGTGTCATAGTAAATTTTCCAGAACTTTGCTGGCGTGACTACGATTTCCGTGACTGCTCTATCCACACGCTGGGCCATTTTTCCCCACTGAAATTTACTCTCTACTTTAAGATTTCAAGTGAAAAAGCTTACCAGTGAGTTCACCAACAACTTCGTTGCGAGACGGCGTGGTGGGGACAGATTGAACTTGCTTTTGTCGCTGACGTCGATACCTTGGGCCATGTAAGAGGCAATGAAGGCGTCCTGCTCTTCGGGTGTCGTCACATCTTCTGGCCATCCTGATGCATACTGAAAAATGGGGGTGTGAAACGTATAGAAAAATTTCAGACTTACGATTTTTCCGGCCATCATCTCATTGATGTATGACGTGAAGAGACCTCCTGCACCATCTGCATCATTTGTGGCCCAGTTATCATACTTGATTGCCTGAAAACAGAAATTTATAGACAAATTTTTACATGGATCACCTACGTGATGGATTTCGATGATGACGTATCCCAATTCCAGAGCCTTTTTGAGTTCTGCTGTGGTGAAGACTCCGTTGAAGCTCCTCTCCTTATCGCTGTGTGTGCACCTGAGCTGATTGTTGGTCTTCACACATTCTGAAACTTGAAATTTCGAAATTTTTCGAAAAAATGATGACGTACCGAGGCAGAGTGCGAAGAACAGTTTTCCTCCTGTTTTGAGCCCCAGAAGTGGTACCTTGAGGTCCTTTGGCGCTCCAACTCGGCAGGCGATGAATCCTTTGAAGCGGATTTCGCTGGGGTCCGTGAGCGGTACGGTGTACTCCGATCGTCGAACATTTGTTGGGGCTCCGATCGGGAATTCTTCAAACTTCATCACTGTCGGGTAGAGACTGAAATAGTTTTAAGGTTTTGGGGGTTTCAGATTGGACGAGTTTACCTCACGACGTCCCCAAAGTGTTTTCTGACCCGCTTGTTTGTGACGGTGAGCTTGAACACCTCTGTTCGACCACCAGTGAGTGCTCTTTCGCAATCGAGCATGCCCTGAAAAATTTAAATTATATGTGGATAGACTTTCGGAAAACTTACGAGTGGTTCATAGTCATTGAAGAAATTTGCCATCTCGGCATTCATTCGGCGCTCTTTCTCCACCTCACATTCCCAAACGACTTTGACGTCGTGGCTTGCTTCCAACTCCTCGATTCGTTTGGCGTCCGAATTTCGGATGTCGATGGCCACTTTACTGCCAATCAACGATTGATCAGCATACTTGCACTTGTGTGCGTGGAAGTAGCAGCCGAAAAACTCGATGACGAGACCTCTTGGGAATTTGGCGCATGGACTCACGAAACCGTCGACTCGGTACTTTCCGACCTGAAAATTTTTGTAAATTTTTGTAAATTTCCTTTCAAAAATCACCTTCCGCTCGCCAAAAGTGGTGGACATCTCCACTTCGACGTCTTCTTCCTTCCCGAACCAGGCCAAGTATTTTTGAGAAATCACCGAACACTTGATTGACACGGATGGACGAGCGTCAAGGACGATTGGCTTCTCATGTGTCAGGTGCTTTCTTTGGAAGGTCTTCATTGCGGCAGAGGCGGCTGTGATTGATTCCTGGAAAATTTAAATTCGCACCTGGTTAAACTTGAGAATACTTACCTCAAAAGACAGACGTTTGTGAGCTCCTCGAAGTCCTTTTCGAATGGTATCAATGCGCTCGCCAAGATGAAGACGTCTTCGAAGCAGTACTTCTTGATTTCGCTCTCGAAGTTGAATTGGTGGTGTTGAGCGCGCGCCTCATCAAGAAATTTGATGATCTTTTCTCGGGCAGCTGGCGTCTTGTTCTCGAGGTTGTAGAACTCGTTTCCTGGCATCACCCCATCATAGTCGAAATTCTCCGGCTTGATGAAGAGGAACGGGAACTCTCTGAAAAATTTTGGACGTCTTTTCAAAAATTTCTTGATCTACACTCACCCTTTCTGCACCGGAATATTGAACGCCTTCCCAATGGCTGCCAGGCTCATCGTCAAGTATTTGTATGAGTCCAGGAGTTTAACGTTTTTGTGCTGAATGAATATGATTTTCGTTCCAGCCGTCACCACTGTCGGAGTGGCTTTCGTTTTGGATATGAGGTAGTTGAGGATGAACTGCCAGTCATACCTATAAAATTCCTTCTCTCTCTATATATATATATATATTTATGGAATGCAAAAACTCACCCTGATCCATTGTGGGCTAGTCCAACGAATCCCTTGTTGTGCTGGGCGAAAATCCACTCCGCGGCTTCTTCTGCCACATTTACAAATCGATTGTCCACTGAAATGCAGTCAATAAGCTTGCAGCGGCCATCAGGGGAACATTTTGGGCAGAAAAGTCCTAACGCCTCTTCAACGGTTTTCGGCATGGTGGCTGAGCAATCTGGACAGTATCGGAGAGCCACGAAGAGGACTGGCTTGTGCTTCCTGGTGATGGGGTCGAACATGCACTGAAAATTGAGGAATTGGAAGAATTTGGTGGTTAAGTCATACCTCGAAATCACATGCAAACCTCAAATATGTGAGATTTGTTTTCTTCACCGAGATCGCCATGATGCACTTGTGTTCCGGGGTCATCTTCATGTTGCACCGTGTGCACCACTTTAAGCCGCAATCGTGTGGAGCAGTTATCTTGGTCTTGTTTGTATAGTAGACCTCTCCACACTTTTTGCAGAGTTTCGTGTGGTCACAGCGACTCTTTCCTCTCTTCGACCCTGAAAAATTATCGTTATATTGGTCATTAACCGAAATTCAAACCTTTTGCGAGGTGGTTGTCGAGGCATTTTTTCGATCTGAACAGCATCTCACACTTCACACAGCAGAATTCCATGTCGTTCGGTGTCGATGGACATTCCATCGATCCGCATGGGCGATGCCTTAATGGGCAATTGTAGTGTGTCGCGAAGCTTCCACACCTCACGAGACACTGATTGCAGAAGAATTTGGTCTTCAGGAGAGTTGGGAGGGCTCGCACACCAGAAAAGTGTCCAATTCCATCGATTTCTTCCAAGTAAATCGGGATCGTCTTGTTTTCCCCAACGTATGGTCCCGCGAAGAAGGGTTGGGGTTGGTCCTTGACGATTGCGATGATTTGGTGCGTCCCCGCAAACACCGTCTCTTGGAGCTGTTTGATGTCGTCGTGATCGAAGTTTTGCCTCTTCGTGATGCCAGAATTCTGAATTTTTTGATTTATAGAAATTTTCGGAATGTGATTGTGGTTACCCTTTTCATTTCCCTAACTTCGACATAGACCGTCAGGCATTGATTTGGGGTCGAATCTGACTTTTTCAACGATTGCCTGTACATCCGTGCGGCATGTTGTCTCTCATCATGTGTGACTCCATGTTTCTTCAGTAGGAACATCAATGACTGATAGACTGCATGGAACAAGCAGTCATAAATTACTGAAAAATTTCATGAAGGTGGTGGTTTTGAAAATTGAAAGTCTTACCCTCATTCTTCATGATGACCGACTTCTTGCCTCTTCTACTGACTACTGGACCATCATCACATCATCATCGGCATCCATGTCGGGGGCTTCATCTTCGGAGTCGTCAACTTCTACGGCCTCGTCCATGATCAGATCGTCTTCTTCATCGTCATCCATCATTTCACCATCGCTGTTGACCCGTGTCCTTTTTCCAAACATGTCACTATCGAGTATATCTCGCATGGAAAATCCCGACTTTCGTTTCCCCGATCCTGATGGGGGTACGACATACTTCAGAATGATATCCAGCGTTGGGTTCTGGATTTCGAGTGGTGACTTGTTTGATTGGGTCATCAGCTCCAGATTATAGACCACTTTCTCCCCAGTGACCATCTTGAGAGGGGTCAATGAGAGGCCGACTGCTTCGGCTGCATCCAGCTCCAGCGACTTGAAGGTAATTCCGACCTTTGTCGTGTCGTTGACATGATCCGGTTGGAATTTCTTGACCAGCTCAACAATTGTCTCGCCAAATGTTTCGGGGCCGTGTGGGTCGACCGTTATGGCATCGGAGAGCTTTACGGTGAGCGTCACCGTCTTGAAGTACTTCTCGTAGTCGCCTTCATGCTTCTCGTGATGAACATTTATCACTTTCACCGCGGCACCTCCAACTTGTTCCTGAAATCATTGTGTTTGAAAATTTGGGCATAGGTTCCCCTATATTTTCCATTTTTCAAGTTTCCAAGTACAAAACCAAAATTTGGGCAGAGGTTCCCCTATATTTTTCAAGTTTCCAAGTACAAAATCAAAATTTGGGCAGAGGTTCCCCTATATTTTTCAAGTTTCCAAGTACAAAATCAAAATTTGGGCAGAGGTTCCCCTATATTTTTCAAGTTTCCAAGTACAAAATCAAAATTTGGGCAGAGGTTCCCCTCAATTTTCCATTTTTCTAGTTTTCAAATCGAAATTTGGGCATAGGTTCCCCTATATTTTCCATTTTTCAAAAGTTTTGCGGGCGGGGTTGTGGGACATGCACCCCTCTATGAGTCATGTTTTGAAAGTGAAAGCTTACCAACTCTTCATCGACCTCCTCCTCCTCCTCATTTCCAAGAATGTATTGTAGTCGGCGGGCGTGCTCCTCTCCATAGGGTAGACGTCTTTCATCAATTTCTTCTGGTCGGTCGAGCGCCGTGTTCTGAAAATTTTCATAAATCTTGATTTCGTTATATTTATGGAAATAACTTACCTCATCATCGGTTCCTATACGCCAGTCCTCATTCTCCACCACCTGTTGAATCAGATCTTCAATAATTTCAGTAAGATCAGCGTCCATTCTGGAAAAATCATGGTTATTCATCCGTCTACACCAAAGAAGATTATGAACGCGAATGGGTCTGACTACATCTATCCTACGGAAATTGTTGAACAGCCTGACACGGTAAATTTAGTGTCTTGGCAAAATCGAAAATTTGACTTCAGACTTCTCCATGTGGACTGGATCAGTACTTTTATACTCCTCAAGCCAGATTATGCCCCCGCCTATGCCTCAAACTGCTCCTCAATCTACCCCAAAAGCTGAGAAGAAGCCTGATACGTTCATTTTCAACTTTGCCAAGGGGTCGACACCAACTATCCAAATATTGCAAAAATGAAACTGTGATGCTCTGTCATCTATTGTTCTCGCTCCTTGCCCCAGTTTACACCGTGTTCCCATTCGTTTCCCCCCTTTTCTCGAAATTGTGTGTTTCTTGGGGGAACCATCCACTTTAGTGATGACTCATAGGGTGGCGTCCCCCCACTATATAATGAAGTTTCAGCCCTGGTTGTTCATTTTCACTTTTGGCTACCTGTTGACTGTCTTCACAATTTTAGCCTAGTGTTTCCAGAAAAATGTCCGTATCTCACTCTGATTCATCCTCCATGTTCAAGTCTGACAAGACCAAGACCTGGGGAGTTCGTGATTCTTCGAAGAGACAATTTATGGACGAAGTGGATGAAAAGACTAACCATGGAACTCCGAGGAAGTTGATGAAGAAAAAGGATGCGTCGTCTCTCCAATCGGTAGTGGATTCATCTTCGGCCAAACGTGTAAGTTGAAGTTTAGAGCTCTGAAAAATGATGAATAAGTTTGAATTTCAGGTGTGGCTCCATGAAAAAGCTGCCGAGTCAATCATCCCCACTGAGGAAAATGCCAAAATCATTCCTGAACGTCTCTACAAAGGTTTGGACCCCCTCATTGTCCACATGTGTGTCCCATGCAAAAAATTCAACTCGACACGCGAAACAACTGAAATTGCTGAAGGAATGGTCCAAATTCGTGAGTTTACATGGCGAAAAATTGCAAACTTCTAAATTTCAAATTTCAGCTCTCGCTCTCTGCACCGTATGCCGTTCCCATCTCATTGCCCAGAAGAACATGAAATTCTTCCAGCATGACTGCCCAGCGCTCAAAAAGATGCTTGGACTTTAATTTTCTGAATTTCTATGTCTGTGGTTCTGTTGATTGTCTATCCCACAATAAACCTGATAGATGCACTTGTGTACACATTCCTATCTTCTTTCCAAAATTGGGCATTGTTTGGGGACTGATGACTAGATTCGTGGTAGTCGTCATCACTTGGCCGGGTGCCAGAGACGGGTTGTGACACCCTTTACCGGAATGTTTGCTTGTTCTTCTTTTTCTCGGGTTAGGGGTCGAAATTTTCTCGAACTATCGGAATCGATATCATGGCTAATGAAGACGATATCCCTGATGGGCAAGACTTACTTTTGGATGATGATGAGATTGAGCCGGTGATGATGATGGATCCTCATGCTGCTCCAATCGGGGGTATTTTTCCAGTGCTTTTCGTCATCAATTTTGTTGAATTTCCAGAGCCTGACGTTGATGTTGGTCCCGATTTGTTTGCTAATCTCCCATGGTGGGTCGGCTTCGTAGTGGGTAACGGTGGGGATGCTGAAAATGATGTTGTTGATCTTGGTAGGTTTCTAGAGTGTTGTGAAATTTTTTGATTTTCTCAAATTTAGACGAGATTGAACCACCATCACCCCCACGCCCGGTCTATGAGCTTCCGAATGCGGACACGGACACCGAGAGTGAAGCCGAGTACCCGGAAGAAGAAATGGATCAAGTAGATGACGCTCAATTTCCCCGCGAAGGCGATGAAAGTGATGATGATGTGGTTCAAATTTGACCACTATGTCACTCTGTTGTTGTTATTGTTGTTGCTGTTAAATTTTCAGTTGGATAAATTTTCAGTCGAAGTGTTGGTGTGTATGGGGGATTGTCAAGTTTCAGGTTATTCAGTTGTATACATTTCTCGGACTAGTCATATTCTGGTTCCCATCTCTGAATGTTTGCCCAAGTAGGGGGAAGGGGGTCGACTGATTTGGAGTTTAGTCATCACCAAAAATGGAAGCACTGAGTCCCGCCCCTTTTTTGGCATGGTCAAGCTCTGATTATTTTTCATTCATTCATTCATCTGAGAATTGAAAATGTCTTCACTTACAATTGTGAAGGCTACATCGCGCTACCACCCGTATTTTGGGTTGCAATACCGCTCCACGTTCACGGAGAACGTGTATTCGCGGTCAGTATTGGCCCGCCCCGCTTGTGCCCCCCTACTGTATTCCACACGTCGTGCCGCTCAACAAAAGTCTGAATGGGATTTCGGTGGTGTTCAGCTCAACCAAGGGCAGGAGGAGGCCTACCAAATGCTTGTCAAGAAGACGTCGTCGGTTAGTTAGGGGGTCGATGTAACCTATTTTGCATGAGGTTAGAGTAATTTTGGTTAACGTATCGGTTTGATGTGGCCTTATTTTCCCTAAAGTCTGAGCTTGAGGTTAGAGTAATTTTGCCTAAGGTCTGGGGTTGGAGTCGTCTAATTTTGCCTAAGGTCTGGGTTTGATGTAGCCTTGGGTTGAGGGTTAGAGAAATTTTGGTTAAGCTATCGGTTTGACGTAGCCTATTTTACCTAAAGTCTGGGTTGGAGTCGTCTAATTTTGCTTAAGGTTTGGGTGTATATGGAAATGAGAGTCTAACCATGTTTGAGTCTAAGGGTTAGGTTTGAAAATTGAAATTGTGTCTTTCAATCATCGTGACCCTGGGTGGTGGGTAATTTCTGACTGTAGGTTCGGGGTGGATTCATTTTTTGTTTAACGTTTGGGCTGGGAGTGAAAATTTAGCCTAGGTCCAGTAGTGGAATTCTGTGCCTAATTTTTACGACGATGAACCTGATTATTTTTTCTGTGGGTGTCTATGGATTGAAATTTTGGGTTATTTTTTGAGAAAATCGAGAAACAACTCACTGTTTTCAGGGGAGACAGTTCTTCGTGAAGGTTGGGGGACCTGCTGGGACTGGAAAGTCGGTGGTGTTGAAGAAATTTGCGGACTTCGTGCGCCGCTTCTACATGCGTGGAGAAGCATGCGTTATCGCTGCACCGATCGCATGTGCAGCCCTCCTCGTGGGCGGCGTGACGCTTCATTCACTGCTGAAGTTGATGGTAGGGAATTTTGACCCGTAGTGTGACTCTGTAAATTTTTAATTAATTTTAAGCCAGACAAAAAGCCGTTCACACGTATGACGGCCGTCCAGATTGCGGTCATGAAGAAGGCTCTTCAACATTTGAAGGTCTTGATCATAGACGAGATCAGCCTCGCCACCGCAACGCTGATTGCTCAGCTAGATCAGCGTCTGCAGGAGGCTTTTGAGACGGATGAGGTGTTTGGCGGTGTCTCCATCGTTGTGTTTGGAGACCTTTTACAACTTCCACCCGTGCCCACCATCAAAGGCGGAAAGGAATACACATTCAGAGGTAATTTTTAGGCTCGGGGTTGGTGAAGTTTTATAAGTATTCGTTTAGGTATTCCACAGGAGTATGCGGTGATTCGCCGAGTTGTGACGCCAAAGTCACCCTTCTCGCTCTGGGGTTTGTTTGAGCTCACTGAGCTCACAGAAAACGTCAGAGCTAAGTCCTCTGACGATGCCTGTGTTCTTGCGGCAATCCGTCGTCAGGGTGAGAGGACAGTGAAATTGGTGGATTACTTGGTCAGCCGATGCTCTATGGAGGGTGATCGACCAGCGGATATTTTCCGGGAGTTGCGCCGACTGCGGCACGAAAATCCGGCTGGGGATTTCATCGTGTTGGCGCCCAACACAGAACAAGTGCAGGAGTTCAATACCTGGGTATGTGAACCAAAAATGAAATACTTACTTTTCTTACACGGTCAATTTTTCAGATTGTGGAGCACTCCAAGGACGTCATAACTGTTGAGCCGCTGAGTACACGTCCACCATCTTGCCCGATTACAGCGTACGCCCGGATCCGATCGGAACGAGAGTCGTTGCGTTTGGCAGTCGGAAAACGGATCATGATTACGGATAATATTCTCGATCGAACCGATAAGTCCTTGGTGAATGGTTTGATGGGCACCTTGATCAAGGTCACCGCTGATCATGTCGAGATGAAGAGGTAACAATATTTACTCAGTGGTTCTGAAATTTTTAATAACTTGAATTTCAGGCTTGACAATGGTAAGCTGGCGATGATCAAACACTTACCGTTCAAACGTCGTGATGGAGCTGGAGGTGTTTGGTTCCAGTTCCCTGTAGCGATGGCCGAAGCGATCACCGTCAACAAGAGCCAGGGGATGACCTTTGATGGTGTTGTGTTGATGTCCGAGAACATGGAGAGGGATGGCAATTTCTACACAGCTATCAGTCGGGCTCGATCGTTGAAGAATGTTCGGATAACCAATGTCGGAGCCGTGGAGTACCGCGCGTGTTCAGCAGCCAAACAGGAGTTGGAAGTCATGAGAAGGCGGACAGCAAGATTAGCAAGCCTAAATGTTGTATAATTATGATTATGATTATCAATAAATACGGGTACTTGAAGGTTATAAAATTCAGTGACTTGTCTCAATAAAAACGGGGTCTTGTGTTTGGGTGGAAATCGATAATGTGGTGTGCATAATGAAGGGGACTTGGTGGGTAGTGAGGGGGATTAGCCATCGAGGGAGAGAGAGGGGGAGAGCTTGGGGTGGGGTCAATTGGAGAGATCGTGGTCATTGAAGAGAGGGGTGAGAAAGGGGTGGTGTGTGTGTGCCGCTTGTCGTCTTCCTCCTCCTAACACCCTTCGTCGAGATGTATGTCAAACACCTGCTGGTTGTCTTCATAGTGTACACACTTGGCGGTGTGTGTTGTGTGTCCATTCATGATGCTGGAAACTCTGAGTTCGACTCCTGTTGAAAATTTCTAGACTTTGACTGTTTCCAAAATTTTTTCCAAACTTTCAGAAGTTCGTGGGTGGCTGAAATTTGGTTCAAAGTGCTGGTGGCCGAACATTTGCATAATGGCCGAGTTTTCACATTGTGGTCTGAGTACTGTATTCATGTCTGACATTCTGAAAATCTGAAATTCTGTCATGAACTCGGGGATTTTCGAAATTTTTCGAAATTGGTGAAGTGCATGATGAGTCATACCGATGACGTCATAGGGATGAGCGAGTGCAGGTTAGAGAGTGTGTGAGAGAGTGGAGAGCGCAGACGGTTAGAGAGTTTAAAGGCGCATGCTCCATTTCACAAAAATGTCCTAACAAGCTCCCATACTTCTCTTCTGTTTGTATCCGAACAAAATGTTTTTCAAGTTTCTGAAAAAATTTCATGTGGTCCCCCTCATCAAAAATCGAAAAATTAATTTTTTTGAAGCCCAAAACTGATTTTTGAAGAGTTATAGTCATTTTTGTTGTGTTCTGTGCTTTTGAGTTAGTTTGCTCTAGTTTGAGAGAAGTTACGAGCAGTTGAATTTTCAGCAATTTTAGAATTTTTTGAAAGCTTGCGATTTAGGAACGAGTTTTATCACAAGATGAAGCAAGCAGCGATGTACTTTTTTAAATGAAGTTGAGTGAAGACACTCTGAAAATCATTATTCTTAACAGATTTTATTAGGAATCCATTCAATGTCAGAAATTCAAATTTCCAGCATGTCACATATTTTCGATAAATGAAAATTTTCAGAGCAACGTTTTTTTCTTCAATTTTTGATCGGGAGCAGCTATACTGCTATAAAAAACCATTTAGTTGAGTACTGTTGAGTATATGTAAATTATCCAGATCAGTTGCAGTGTTTACTACGTGCATGTCACCTTTTTTTTGGAGGGTGTTACATTTTTACCATTATCAGGGCCAAAATTCTTTTTCATGTTTTATTTTTTTTGGAAACAACATGAAATTTGCTACAACCATGTTTTCAGCTCATTTTCTGATCAAACCGGGAAAATAATGTGAAATTGATGAAAAATTCTAAACTTTTTTTTTGAAAAATCTCAATTTTTCAAAAACGAGTTCACGTCACAGAAAAACCCGATATGGATCATTTTGTTTCGGGAAAACTTATCGAATGAGCTAAAAAAATCGGTACCTTAGGGAGGGGCAGTCAAATTCCATGTAAAACCTTTGTACTTGTTGTTTTTTACGCACCTGGAACTCGTTGACGACGGAATGAGTGTTGACGTCGTATAACAAAACTACTTTGTTCGATGTATCTTCTGAGCAAAGGAGCAGTTGATTTTCTTCGCGGAGGAAATCCGAGCAGCAAATCATGGCCAAACTGGAGATTTCTTTTGATTCGACTGCCGAGTTTGCTACATCCACAGTGTATACCAAGGGCTTTGCCCTATCATGTGAAT